>NC_031768.1:90779912-90991288 GCF_001522545.3 Parus major
AAATAAAATAAAATAAAATAAAATAAAATAAAATAAAATAAAATAAAATAAAATAAAATAAAATAAAATAAAATAAAATAAAATAAAATAATGAAAGGAAAACCATAAGAATTATCCTGCAAAGAATTAACTGCAAAATGAAACTCCATATAAAAACATGCATCTCAGACTGCAGGAGAAGATTAATAGAATTCAGGTAAACAAAAAAATGATCACATAAAAATATCTTTGCAGAATTATATGCTTCTCTAAAAAAACTTCCAAATCCATCAGTCACTAAAAGCGTAGGAAATTCAGAGCGAGTGTTGAGATATGAGGATCTCTAATAATGGTAAATACAGAATTGCATGGTGAAGCAACCTTAAGTCTGACTCCAGCAACGATTTCAGAAAAATCAGACATTCTGAGACTAACCTTGTCCATCCATTACCCACAGTGTCATCAGATCAATGGCCACAAAACTAGAATGCTTTATTCTCCATCTCTCTGAGGTTGTGCTGACTCTGGCCCTTCTTTACAGCCATGCACTCTCTACAGAAAAACACATATTTCACAAATTCCTCACTAGACAAATAGCACATCGAAGCCATCACTCTGCACTTGTCATTCTGATTCTATTTACCCCAATTAAAAAAAAGGACTGCAAAGCACAAGACTGCCAGACATGAATCTCCTCAGCTCCGTTCCATCCCGGCACTTGCCACACGGAGAAGGTTTTCATTGGAAACCCAGAGCCTGATCCCTTGGGAAGTGCTGGGCAGGGTAGTGACTCTCCTTGCCTCGCCCTTCCCCAGTCCAGGGAGCTGCATGCCAGCAGAGATACTTGCTCAGATCCCCCACCAGACCCTGCCTCAGGTCCAGCAGTCCCACAGTGCTAAACTGGTGCTGTTCTTGAGACTCCTTGTGCCCAGGGAAACCCTGACTGCTGTTGCATTGTGCTCTGCACTGCTGCCTGAGTTTTGCAGTGCAGAGGAGGTTTAAAGGCACTGGTGCTGCTCTCTCTCTTACCAGATCACTATAAAGATCATGCAAGTGCCAGGAAAAATAGCACTTTTACTCATTTGCAGTTTCTAGTCTTAACTTTCTGCTGTGCACCATTTACATTGGTATTTTTAATGCCCTGAAATAACTATAACTGTTCTCTCTTCTTTGCAGGCACCACAACAGAGTGGAACAGAGGGCTTGAAGACCAGAAAACAGAAACTTGGGGTTTGAGGCACTCTGAGGAGGCACTGGGGACAGAGGACTCTGATGTCTCCTTCCAGACAGCTCTGCAGGTGTCACTGAGCAGTGAGAAACAGAGAACCAAGACCAGTGTTGGAGCTGACACATAACGCTGTGGCTGGATCCAAAAACCACAAGACATTAATTCTTGGAGATCTCAAGAAGACACACCTGGAGTATCAGCTGACTTAAAGAAACCTTGGCAAAAGGAAGGCTGACACACACTGCAAACACAAAAGCTGGAGACTGTGCTTTGCTGGGAGCAACCTTTCATACTAGAAAACACTTTCCTAGTATCAGTCTTTTTATGACTGAATCTGGTGATGGCAGTGGTTGTTTTCTTCACAGTTCACAGAGAATGGTCATCAAAAAATAGCCAACTTTTCCTCATGACCTTGGTGTGAATTTATAGCCTGTCATTGTGTTTTGAGATGCCATATGTGTGAGAGAATAAGAGGGAGGGAGACATTTTGTTTCCAAAAATTATGCCACACTTAGCACTATTACAGCATGGTGGACAATGTATATCACTTAAAGTAGCAAGAACAGGTCTGGGGCAAAGGAGGACCTTGTGGTAAGCACAAATGTATCTTGTCCTTGGGGACAAAGAAAAAAAAATAATGTAAAACCCACCCTCCACTAATTAATGTAATATAATCCATTCAAACAGGAAGAAAGTTCTGAATTGTTTTTTAATTATTTCCCATTAATAAATCTTCTTTGACAGGAAAGAATCAGCAGGACCCAGTGAAGGGCAACTATTTCATTGCAAGAGCCTATTCAGCCTGAGGGTGACATCCTAGCTGGTAGATTTATGGAGAAACTACTATCACATCTGAATTTTTTGAGTCCCTTTACTTGGGTTGACCCTAATGATTTGGTGTCACCTTGTGGATTTTGCTAATCCTATCTTCTCTTGCTCAACAAATGAAGTCCAAAAGAATCCAAAACAACTCTTTGGCCCCTGCTTTTGGTATTCCTTTGGCTATTAACTGTTGCTAATATTGTTGTTATTAATATTTTTAATAGTAGTACTAGTGGTGTTAAAATAGCAGCCCCTTAGAAGTTCCTTGACTAGAATGCCACTGAAAAAAAAAAAAAAAACATAAGAAAAATACAAGTTTCTTGATCTGTGATGTTTAGGATTTATCTGCTGGCATCATTTAGGCAAACAAGCCATGGCGAAGTGTCTTAGCCTTCAGAGCCACTGGAGCTGGATTGCACCTCTGAGATCCTTATTCCTGCAAATGCCCTCAGGGTGTGGGCAGTGTCTGGCTGGGTGTGCCTGGGGGTGTGTGGGGTGATGTGCCTCCTACCCCCCAGGCCTGAAAGCAGAACAGTGGTGATGGCAGCAGGAGCTGATGGCTCTGTGCCAGGCTGTGTTGGTGCCAGAAGAGTCTCCAGCCATTAGCCAAACTCAGTCTTGCTATTGTCCTATTAAGAAAAGGCTGAGAGCCACACGGAGACATCTGAAAAGCTAAATCTGGGCTGCGGTGGGAGGAATTAGGATAAATTGAACACTGCTGCTCCAGGCAGTCAAGCAAGCTGTTTTGATTGTACCCAGGTCCTGAACCACAGAACACATGTTGTTTCCCTTGCTCCTTGATACAGAAGCTCTGAACTCATTCAAAGCTGCTCTTGTGTGTCCGTGGGATGCATGTCCAAGCCACAGATCCCTGCTGCATGCCAGGGCCAGTGGGACACTGACTGTACAGTCCTGATGCCATCGGCTCTGGGTTAGCTTGTCTCTTGTCCCTCTGCCCCAGTCACAGTGCAGCATACAGGTATGTGATTAGGTGACCAGGCCTTCAGTGTAGGATGAAAATTAATGAAAAAAATAAAAATGAAACAAAAACAAATAAACAACAACAAAAAAAAATCATGATATGAAGATAAGCGTCTAATGGAAAATAATAGTTATCAGTAAAGGTAAGAACAAAATTTAGTTCCTTTCATAATTTCCTGAAATGTTCTCAACCATCTATGTGTGGGCAATATTTTACCTTAATATAAATGTTACCAACCAGATGCAGCTTAAAATAACATGTTTTTCTAAGAATCAGAATGATGATACAAATGGTCAAGTTACTATGATTCTTTTTATATCTTGTCAAGCAATTAGAGGTCAATTATTATTATTATTACTTTTGTTATTAATCATGGTATTATTTACCACACCAAAACAATTGTGTTTTTTCTCTCCAAAGCAAGGGTTTATGATTATTATTTCTCAGCCTTTCTTTTAAAATTTATTTTAAATTTTGCTCCCAAAGAGATGCAAGTCCTCTAAAGAGAATGACCTATCAGTTTGTTGCTTACTTTTAGATACCTTTAGACTACTCAAAAGTAGTGCCTAGATTATCCCCTGAAAGCTCCTGGAATAAAACTCAACAGAACTCCAGAAACAGTCACCCTAGCCCATTTGCAAACATGAATATTTTTTGTGTTCTGTGTTGTGCTGAGCACAGTAGAAAGCTGGTCCCAGTCAAGGGCTTTGAGGTGTTATCACAGAGACAGTGATGCACAAACAAGTGAAATAAGACAAAGAGGGAAAAGAAGCAGATACAAGGGGGAGCACAAAGTAACAGCAAAATGATTAATTAATGAAAAGATAAACAAGCAAGCAATTCAACTCCTCTTTCAGGCTATTAGAAAATGACATCATAATCAGTGGTTCATTTTTTTAGGGAACTCTACAGTGAGGTCATTCTCCCTTCATGTTAGCAATTAGGCAGTGACTCGTGTTTAGCAAAAGAGAATACAGAGAGAGCAAGGCACATAATTTAATTTCAACAGATGCATGTATAGGACTAAAGAAAACCATCTGTCTAAATAATAAATATACATAAGCAAGTCTGAATAGACATAAGAAGGGGTCCCTGCCTATAAGAATAGGGTGTGTATCCTAGGTCACCAGCTAGGGAATTACACAATTCTTTGCAGGATCATAACGCTGAGGCTGTGATGCCTATGCAGGTAGTACTGGACAGACCTTTGTGATATCTTTTCAAGTTCTTTTAAGCAAGCAAAACTCTTTGATAGTAGGTGTGATAGGACTTCTTCTACAGAAATAAGGCTCTAGCTTGCACCTAGACAGCTGTGTCAAATGCTTTCAGAAATGCTTACAGCCCAGATTCTAAAAATGACCTTGGGAAACAAAAGAGAAAGATACAAATCCCTAGGTTTTAGGAACCAGGCTTGTGGAGTGGAAGTAAGGCATTTCAGCTCTCAGTGCTCCATGTGGACTAAATCAGACATTTCAGAAGAACAGCAACCTGCAGCTTTCTGCCAGTCTCAGTGGAGAAAGAAGGCACTCACCTTGGAAAGGCAGTGTGCGAGGTGGGAATCTCCCCTTGCTGATCGGTGTGAAGAAATTTTGAGCCTGGTGTCAATGGTGCTGGTCTGCCTCCCTGCTCACAGGGGATGTGTACATGTGCACTTAGGAGTACAGCAAAGGTCAGGAAGTGTGCAGAGCCTCAGGTGGTGGGGACAGCCCCTGTGTTACAGCTGGCTTTGGCAGGCAGGAATTCTCAGTGCCTCACACACGTGCCATGTGTAGCTGCTCTTAGAGCCCTGAGGAAGAGGAATAGGCTTGGACCCTGTGGGCCATTGCTGTGTGTATTGATTGCAGGAGAAGGTTTCTTCCATATATTCATAGAGGCTGGTTTAGCCTGAGCTGGGACTCAGAGACTGTGTCTCTCTTTCTCTGGTTATGATTTATGACTTCAATCCAATTTATAGCCATTTACAAGAATGCTGAACTGGCTGTAAATCAGTAAAAGACCATAAAATACTCATGGAACTGCTGAAATCCATCTGGGTGAGCTTCCTTCTCTCCCAAGAGCAGCCATCTGAGGGCAGGAAGATGTAGCCCTCCCGTCAAGCCCACTGGCAGTGATGGGGGTGGGGGTGAGATGTAGTGCTTGGCTGCAGGAAAAGGTAAAGGGAAGAAGTTTGCTTTCTGAGAGCACACAGGAGTCAGCTGAGCCCTTGCCTGAGGAGCACAATGGTGATAGGAGCAGCTCTGTAGGGTTTCTTCAGAGGAGCTTCACCTGAGGGCAGGTCTAAGGCAAAATCCATGGAGAAACAGTGAGTAAAGTCACTTTCAGTGATCTGTGATTGTCTTTCAGAGTGTTTCATTGAGTCAGTGACTTTTATGGGCAGTTCATGGGAATGCAGACATAGAGGCTGTTTTTGTTCTCACCAGCTACTCTGGTGGAATATTCTGGGGCAGGCTGGCTTGGCTCTCAGATATGAGAATTGCAGTCCTTGGGAATCTTGTAAGGTAAAAATTTACCTGCCTCCTTTACCTAAAAATCATGCTCAGAGTTCAAGGAAGCCATCCAAGAGAGGGGCCTCATAGTGCCAAATTGCATGCTTACCCCTGCATCAGGGGATGATGCAGTGTGCTACAGAGATATTGAAATTATCAGACTTCACATTTCATCTTTGACTTCTTTATAGTGCAGATTTTCCTCTCCTACCTATTGATGGGGAGCAGGTGGAATTCAATGAGAATGTTTGCAAGTCTTATTTTCCTTTTTAGTCTACTGTAAGTTGATGATCAGGCAACACTGGAGCACCAGGCTAGAAGGCACTGCAGGGGCTAGCAGGTCTTGTTCTGCTCTTGCTCTCTCTAGCAGCTATGGGGATGTAGAACACGACTGGTACAGAATAACTGCAGCACCCAGGAGAATGCCCCAAACTCTTACTCTGTAGCAGAACACTTTTCAGTGCATGGCAGCATTCAGTTCTACAAAAAATGACCACGTGCCTGCAATGGAACCTCCCCACAGGCCTTGGTGTCCTGTCCCAAAAGGTTATTACCCCTGCAGTTAAACACTGTCAATCCAAATCTGCTGAGCTCCAGATCTGTGGCTGTCTCGCTCGAGTGCAAAGCGGCGTGGTGCTTCACCTCTGAGCTGGTGTTTGTGACTGGGCTGGCTTGGGAAGCTGCTCACCCCTGGGATGCTGCTGCAGTTTGCCAAGAGCAATGAACCCTGGCCAGTGCTGTGTGTCTCTTTTGTTTCTTGTGTACAATGCCTTGGGGAGAGATAAGCAATTGTGCTGCCTATGCACCGCCTGTGACCCTGTAGTGCCCTGCGAGTGAAATCCAGGCTTTGCTCTACTTCACATTCAAAACAACAGCAGAAAATAACTTCCACTTTCTTCATTTCGGTGGGCTTGGACTCATAGACAATGATAATGAGAAATAACTAAGGCTGACTGGTGAGTGAGCAAGCCTGAAGAATGTCTCCCTTATGCCTCTGTCCAGCACAGGTTTAAAAATCAGTGCTGATCAGCTGGCTGCTTGGACAGGCTCAAGAAAGAAGCCCTGATGAGAGTGAGGGAAGATAGCTCACCATAAGCCATTGAAAAGTTGGGATAACCCTACACCTCTGTGTGCCATTCTTTGCCCATCTCCTGTAGGATGCATGCCCTAGGCTGGTGCCCACTATTCTGCTCATTGCTCAGCTGTTGTGAATGCAGGATTCCTGGGAAAGGAGAAGAAAATTAGGTCAGCTCTGCTGAGCCCACCTTCCATTTTCTCTGCAGTCTTATCATTACTTAGCAAATAAACAGTCCCCTACTATTCCTTATTTTTTTTTTTTTTTTGTTCCTGAGAATTGCCTTACAAGGTTTCCTTTAGAGACAAACTAGCAATGTCACTGTCCCACAACGAAAACTCCCAAGGTTGCAAGTTTCCCTCTTGTTGACAGATGTTTTCCTTTTTTTCATCAGAGGAATTAGATAACCATCATCTCATAGACCTACTGCTCACTGCGTGTGCCCTTAATGCTCTGTGGGAAGTTGAGCTCGGGATGAGGATACCTGAAATCCAGCGATATTATGAGTGCATGAAACTGCTGCTGAAGGTTTGGTTATAATTAGGAGATTATATAGTGTGTGATTCTCTGACAACAGAATATTCTACCACGTCTGGCATAGCCTGACATTTTAATTCAGAATATAAGGAGTCTACAGCTGGCTTGCTCTTTTCTTTATTTCAGATTGAGTTGTGTGAATAATGGAGTTTTCAATTCAATGACTGGACAAAGAAATAAAGTAAGATGAAGGAAAAAGAGAATGGTGAGGTCCAGTGGTGCCACATTCAATCCAAAACTGAAAAGTTTCTTTTAATTGTAGGAAAGATGTTAATTCAGTTCTTGTAAAATTCTTCTTCTTTTAAGCCTGGACAGTTTTAAAAAATGGCACCACCATTTCAACAGTTAAAAAAGAAATCTGACTTATTCTGAAATTTGTCACTCATCTGTCCCCACATCTCACTTTTCTTCTTTTATCCAGAAGTGTGTGTGCCAAAATTGACCCAAATTCACTTCACAAGTGGAATTTTAGTTCTGCTCAAAAATGTTCTGTGCAAAATCTCTTGATAAGTTTTGTGATATGACAGTTCCAATGAGTTTGTTTGGTTCCATATTTATTTTCTCCTGTACTATAAATAGTCTCCACCTGAGTGAAACACAGTTCAAAACATGTCCTGCCTTGCTCTGTAGTCTCAAAGTCGAGCCTTGCATAAAGTTAGATTTTGCAAATAAAAAGGAGGTGCACTGATACACTGAAAGCTCCCTCATTTCATCTGCTTTACTTGCATGTGGCAGAGTCAAATATAGTAAGCAATAGGAATATAGAAGGTGTAAACTCCTATTCCTTCTCACAAAGATGAATTGTGTATGTAAGAAAAGTTACTATGGCAAGTGAATGAATGCACTAAGATAGTGATGCATACACAGGAAACAGATTTGTTGTGAAGATGCAAACCTGCCATCTGATAGTAACTGGGCAGGTGGTGATTTGTGATTACTGTTCCTGAGTAGCTGAGAATTATGCATATCCTATTATGTTTGTTAACCCATCTGTCCTGCCTACCCCCCACATATTTTTATCTTGTTCTCGTCTTTAAAGCTATTAGCTATTTCTGTAAAAGGTTGTAATTTACTCTGCTGAATCATGTCAGCAGTGAGTCCTCAGGCATGTCCTACCTTTCTGCATGTCTTTTTTGGCCCTGACTGTGAGCAAACGTTCAGTCTTTGAAAGACAGAATGTTGCTGATGTTATTCTTATGCTGATTTGAGGGAGAAATCTGAATAGCTGTGTTGCTGTCCACATGAAGGTAATTTTGGGGTCACTTTTGCTGTTTGGGAGCCAAGCTTTGAGGTACAGTGGAGATTTCCAAAAAAGGAGACAGCTTTGCACATTGTTGGTCACTGATGTGCGTTGTCAGGATGTGTAGTGGTGGCATTATTTTGGGGAGCCATTTCTTTGGAATACATTTGGGGGACCAGTTTTATTTCCACTGGAAGCCACTCTTCAAGGTTCTATGTAAATGACTACCTGTGTGCAGTAATAACTACATACACTTATTCCAATTTAGAGTGATTTCCAATGACACTGTGACAGTGGACCTGTTTATGGTCAGACAGGTAGATGAGTGGAGGCAGCCCTTTTTCCTTCATCATCTGGAAATCCGAGATGGCCATTCTAGTCCGAATGAATAGGAGGCCCAGGAGAGAATAAGGCCAAAATTAATTCTAAACTAACGGGAAACAGTAGCATAAGACCCAGGAAAGCACAAGGCCCAGAATCCAGAGAGGATTACACAGGCCAGCTTCATGCACATTGTCCAAGCCATCAGTAACCATCAGGAAGAGTGGTTGAGGTCAGCTGGGACTTGGCAGGCAGCAGCTCACGGTGGGCCCAGCTGTGTGCCAATGTTTATTGTGGCAGCTGCTCTGTGAGGTTATCCCAGCCCACCGTTTTTACCTGTTGCCAAATAGAAGTGGTGGCAAGAAAGCCAGAAAGTGGTGTGGCTATTCTAAGCCTCAGCTTTAAGCCCACCTCTTTCATTTATGATGCTGAAATGGGGGAATGGCACCCAGGGCAGTGCATGCAAATAGTCTGAAACAGGATCAACTCTTTTCCACCCTGCTCTTCTGCTTTGATTTCCATGTTAGCTCTCATATTTCCCTTGCCTGTGTTTTCTGTCAGTGTTTGACCTTTCCTCCCCAGTCCCCTGGCCTTTTCTATTCTAAGCTGATAAGAAGGAGCTCAGAGTTGATATGCAGGAATCCCTGGACACAGCTATTTTTTTCATCAGTAGTTAATTTTCCACTTCTTTTATTTCCTTTGAGATTCAATACATCTACTTTCATGCTTCTATGATTCAGTTTGTGGAGGAGACAGACAAGGAAATGCTGAATAAATCTCTTGCCTTCTCTCTCAATCCTTTACTTCCACTTTTTGCATATCTCCCTTTCCTTCTCTTACTTCATACCACCACTGTTTTTACTTATGGTTTTTTGTTTTTTTTTTTCGATTCCCTAGGACTGAGAGAGAAGTCAGAGATAGTCATGTTTGGTTGGCTAGAAGATGCTGTGGCTCTAGCCCTCCCAGATTTCTGCTGCAGACACTTCAGAAAGCTGCCACGTGGCCTCACGCAGGTCTGTTGGTCCTGGAGAATACCAGTTCCTGAGGAGCATGTAGTAAAGGGAAGAGTGTTTTTCACATATACCATCCCCTTCAAAAGCATTTAATCTTGCTGACAGAAGACAAATTTTATTAGAGGGAAGAGGCTGCATGCTGTGGAAATGCATCCTCACCAGAAGGAGAATAGGAGGAGGGAGACGAGTGAAAGGGAGGGGCAGAAGAAGGAGAGAAAATGATTGTTGAAGAATACATTCAGGGCTGGTATCTGGAGGTGCAGCTGCAGTGGGAGCTGCAGGCCGAGCTCTGGGTTGGCAAGAGGCCATGTACCAAAGACTCTTTTATGATAAAGGGCACGGGACACCTGTGTGCCAGCCAGGGGACAGGACACTGAGGCAGGAGCTAAGGATTGGACTTTCCTGCCCTCAGACTGTGAAGGTATAACAGCCCAGGGTTTCCTTTGTTCAGGATACCTCCTCAGATGCACCAGCTCTAGCAGGTATTTTGTAATTTAGGCATTGCCCCAAGATTATGTTTTTGTAAGGATGGAGATGTGTGAGTCTTGGCTATGGAATATTTGGTCTGACTGTGAGCATGGGGGATGTACCTGAGAAGGAGCCTTGGTCCCAGCTTGGGTGCTGTGAGTGTGAGCCTCAGTGGCTCCTGGATGGCTGGACAGGAAAGTTTGCTTAACATGATGAAAATACCATTCCTTGTACTACTATGTCCCTATTGTGTTCACTATTGTCCTTTTACTCAGTACAGAGGCAAGAGTTCTCCATTAGGAAATACTCTGCTTAGTTTTTGTTGTTGAGTGTGATAAAGTGCCACCTCATTAGTAGGAGAAGGTTGTGAGCTAACTAAATGTTGTTTTATACCAGACTCATGTTTGTGGCGTCTATGTTAAAGTAGCTGATGTCACAGGCTACCAGTACCTTTCGTGTCTGGGGGGAACACGTGTCGATTTCTGAGCAACTGTCTAGCTGTGTGATTTTCATGAGGCATGTCTGAGGGAGCCCATATGGGCAAAGAGCTGCCAAATGTGTTTCAAACTCGTCTGGGAGAAGTCTGCTCAGCAGCCAGACAGGACTCAGACGTTGCATTCAAATAGCAGCAAGTAAATATCATTCAGATTATTATCTGAGCATGGGAGGATACAGGATTGTTTCACACAAGCACTAGAAAGGTTTGGTAGTTTTTTGGATTTTTTTTTTTTTTTTTTTTTTTGTAATTGTATAATTTTATATTTGTATAATTGAACCACCGGTGATGAAATCCATACTGTACTGAACTGACAGTACAGTATGATGAGGATCAGCATTTGGGCTGTTCAGGAGCTAAAAACTTTTCTCATATTTTTCTTCACAGGTGGTCAGATGGGCTAAGAGATCAACATGTCAAAGTGTTTGAATCCAGCTAATACAAACTTTGTTGCTCTTTTAAGACCACAGACAGGAAGCTGATCTTATCCACCAACTAAGCTCCACAGCTAGAAGTACTCACAGCAGTTTCCAATCTACCATAGTGGGATGCTAATACTGTCTGTTAAAGTCTAAAGTGATTTCTAATCTGAAATCTCCATTCTTAACTCACTGTTTTTTACCTAACTCAGGAGTTAAAACCTCTTTCCTGGATCATCTCTCTATAATAATAATAACAACAAATACCTTTCCTCAGTCTTGATTCTTCTGTGAACTGACAGAACTACAAAGAATAAATCCAGGGAGCTGATCTGATGCACAAATCCTCAGCAATGTCTAATGCTATGCCCAAATGATTGTGAGTCAGTATTAGTCTGGCTTGGCTTGCAGGAGCAACCTGTTATCAAAGGTAAAGAGTCTTCAGTATGGACTGGTGAACAACCCTGGCAAGTCAGAAGACTGTATTAACCCCAAAAGGAAAAATGTAAGGTCCAACAGTGAGATTAATAGTTACGTAAGAAGGCTCCAAGAGGAATTAATTCTCCATTGCTTTCTACCACAGAAAAGGAGATTTATGACACTTTTATTCAACTATGCAAATGTGACCTGAGTTCCAGGGAAAGGTGTGTCTTCTATATCTAGAAAAAGATCAGTCAGTGAAACAAAATATTTGTTTCTCAAATGGTAGCCCTTGCTATATTGTGAAATGACAGTTATCTTGAGCTGAAGATCTTCTGATGCAAGTTTGAGCCAAAAAACCAAGTAATTCACTTTGGGCTCCAAATAGACCTGGTAGAGTAATTAATTATTTAGTGTTGTGACTGGGCCAAAAAGTTAGGGGAAACACTTGGGTTTTATCCAGAACCTAATTTTTTGTAGTAGTGTTGCCAAAGCAAAGCATCTATGCCTTCCCCTTTGGCATCATCTTGGTTGAATCCAAAACGCTTTCTTTAATCTCCCTCAAAGTGTCAGCTGCATTTTCAGGATAACTTCTATTAAAGTGTTTTTGTTATGTAGGCCATCAGGCATTTTTTTAGCCCTAGAACACAAAGATCCTTATTTAAGGGAAGCAGGACCTAAATATCTGCTGAGTTTTCCCAAAGAGGATCTGTGTATGGCAGGGTGTTTTTAAATCAAATACAGGCTCTGCTATTCCTTCACTTGGCAGGAGATCAGTCACAGTTGATGCCCCAAAGATGACTTATGATCTTGAAAGCATCTTATTGTACTAGACAATCTCAGGAGATCTCTTCCAATCCCAAATATCCTGTGATTCTGTAATTAAGACTCTGTTGATGGCAGCTCAAACTGAGTGACCAGTTTAGCATCTTTCTAACAGACCCTTTTCACCTCCAGGGAGAGTGGGTTAAAACCTGCCTTTGCTGGGTTAAACGAGCCCAAACAACTGCGTACAAAGCTGGGACTTGCTTTCTGGTTTTCCTGTTGTCTGAAAATAGGTACAATTCTGTCTGTAATATGGATGACACCAAAATAACACAGTTATTTAGAGCCTCTTCTATTCTTCTAGCAGAAAAAGGATTTGCTGATCTCAGCTTTCTCTAGACTAGGCAAGGGTCTTGCATGTGTCCAAAGCTTTGATATGTCTAAAATACCATCTACAGTACTAAGCAAATTTGTGCTGTGTCCTTGTATAAGATGCTGCTTGATGTACAACTGACAGCCCGAGGTTCATTGATTGTGACCTAGATTAAAAACAAAACTCTCAACCCAAAAACTCAGCTGATGAGCTACTTGTGGTCTATTGCTGAAGAAACCATTTGTTCTGATGTGTGTTTGCTTCTCCTGCAGCAAAAACTCCTCACACCTCACTGAGAACTTTGGTTATTTCTGTTTTCCATCTCCTGTTTGCCACAGTTACTCTAAAGAGTAGTTCATGTCTGGTTTGGGTGAAATTCAACGGTGATTCCACTTGCATGACAAAACCAATTTATATATATATATATATATATATAATAGAAATAGATACCACTTGAGAGCGTGAGCTTCATAAATAGAGGTAGCAATTCCTGAACTGGCAAGATGGGAACTATTATGATTGGCAGCAATGATACCTCAGTTCAGACAGATCTGGAATATCTTGATGTGACACGAGTCCCTGAGATGAAAGAAATGCAGAGAATAAACTGTGAATGCTCATTGATGGTGGATGCATGGGAAACTGGAAGTAAACACATATATGACTAGTCCACCTAGGGTGTTAGGATTCTGTAAATGTTTTTAAAGGATTGGACCTATCCAAGAGACATGCAGGCTTGCTTTAGGGTGTAGGAGTAACAAAGGGATGTTAGCTAGATTGGCTTAGGGATGTAGGAATAATAGGATGTAATTTATTTTGCTTAAGGATGTAGAAGAAAGAAGATTTACGTGGCATGGTTTAAGGCTGTAAAAGAAATCGGATTAAATTAGCCACATGAAAAATTTTGGTGTTAGGAAAAATTTCCCTTAAGTCTTGCAGCATGGTTTTCCAAAGGAAGAAATTATAATAGGACCAGGCTATTTCTGTCTGGACTTAAAAAGTCACTGTATAAGGTTCTTTAAGCTTCTGTAGCATCTGCATGCAGAGGTGGAAACAGGGGGAAAAAAAATAAATTAATAGACTTTGATTGGTTTATCTGGTATAAATTTGCTAGTTTAGTTTTTGACCTTTAAGAGCCTCCTCTGTGGGTTGGGGGTTTTTTTTGGGTTTTTTTTGCTGGTTTGTTCTTTTTTTTTGTACTGCATATGGTATGTAGTTATGCATAATGTTATGGGTGAGAAATCAAGCACACAAAAGCCTTGAAAGTAAAAAAAAAAGTGATTTTTCTTCCAACATTAACTTAAGTGTGTTGCAAAATGTATCAAGGGCCTGTTGATAAATGGGAAAGGATTCAGAGAAGAGCCCACTGGAATGATGCAAAATTTGGAAATATGCCTCAGATTACCTAGGAAACTCAATCTATTTAGAGAAGACTGAATAGCATCACCATAGGCCCTGTTTACCTACTTAGGAAGAAGATTGCAGCAATTTTGGCAAAGAAAATTCTGACAAGACCCAGTAGTTGCATCCTGAATTGCAGAAAAGACAGGGAGAGGGAGTAAGGCATTTTTCATGATGAGGATAACTTTCCATTGGGATAAAATACCTGGAGAAATGATAACTGGAGAAATCATAGATCAGTTTTTCAAAACAAGACTGGCCTGCTGTTTAAAAGAGAGATTCTAGCTCAAATACAGGCATTTCAATACTGAAATTTTTAGGTGAATTTCAACAGTCATGGCTAGGAAATCAGGCAAAACCATAATTTTTCCTTCAGCTCTTGATACATGTATTTATCTTTTATACTGCCTCTGGTCTCTCAGGAATAATGTGGGTAGCTCTAAAAATGGGAATCATTGTATTTCCTCGCAAAACTTGGCACCTGTTTTGGTCTCAGGGTTACAGGGGGACATGGGCACACCAGTGCTCATCCCTGGAGTGCTGCTTCCAGCACACCACTGCTTCCAGGACCTGGCATTGGCTTTTTTCTCACTAGAAAAATCTGTGTGCCAGGGTGGTCATCATCCTCACTTGCAGGACTCTCAAAATAATGTCTTAAAACAAAAAAGTTGATACAAGTAGGGCCTGGGTGTTGAAGACTCTTCCACTGAGGACTGGGCAGCAGCACAATGCAAGGGTGTCATTATAACTGGGAGATGCAGTCCTAGGGTGCTGCAGATCTACAGAACGACTGCCACAGTGGGTGGGGAGGAAATATGGTAAGGAAGTGGGGTTTGCTGTGTCAAAGTAATCATGAGGATAATGGTCTTCCTGCCAAGGTGAGCAAAGTCAGGCAAGTGGATTTGGAAGTGAGCTAGGGTGCCACAAAGGATGTAGAATTTAAGTGTTTGAGAAATGATGCTGAAATACATTTTCCATGAAGAAGCAGAAGGCAATGTGAATGGGTGGGGGAAAGTAGGAGGATGTAAAAGAGTGTTATTAAGAGAGTCATGTTTCTCTACACAGAACTAGTCCCTAGTCTCTCATTTCTCTCCCTCTGGATCCTGTGTGTTTCAGGAGTCTCCACTACCTCAGCAGGAACCTTTTCCCAGTGCAGCTTATGCAGCGGGCCTTCAGAGGAAAGCAGTGTTTTGTAAAACGATACCCTGTTATTAAGAACTCATCTTTCTTCTAGGGCTTTTACTTAGAGGTTCTTCCTCCCTTTCTTTTTTTTTTTCTTTTCTTTTTTTTACTCCTCTTTTTTTTTTTATTTTTTTTTCCTCCAGAGAGTGCTTAGTTTCCTTCCCCCACTCATAACAGATGAAGAAGTTGATATGAACTGGAAAAGAATAAGTTCAGAAAAAGACATCCAGCGGCAGAGAGAAATGGAAAAGCCTGGGCATGTGTCTGTCACCAGAAGCGGAAGATCACTCATGAATTAGAGCTTCCAACATTAAGTCCTGTGCACTTGTTAAAAAACAAGAGACAAATGGGACACATGGTCCTTGCAGTTTTCCTTCAAGGTCTAAATCCTCAGGCTAAGAAAAATGGAAATTGCCTTTCCCTGTCTTAGATATATCTCTGCCTATTCTGTGTTGGAATAGAAGGTTAAAATACAATTTCACAGTAACAGCTTGAGGCACTACAAGGGTTTATGGGACATGTAGTTTAAGGCATCATTTCTTTCCTACCTGCCATTCAGTTTGTTGAAGCCTGTCCCATAACTCTAAAGAGCATCATTTGCTTGAGCTGAGTCTGGTCTGTCTTTCTCAATTCTACTGGATAAGTCCTGGACCCATTTAAATTAGATTCATTAAAGCTTTGGACCCATTAAGCATATGGAAGTGGTTTGAGGGAATTTTATGATCCTGCACTTTTATTTTTTTTTTAAGTATAATCCCTATTTTCCTAACAGTATCTAGTACTGTCTGCCACATTTATCCTTTTTGGCAGTGGTTTTAGCCCCTGGCCTGTAATTTAACCCACAAGGATATGATCTCTTATCCCAAGGCCATTTCTACTTTCTTTTAAATCTCTATCCACTGCAGAGGGCCAGAATATGCACAGCAGAAGCAGCTGAGCCAAGAGGGACGCTATGATTCTCTACCCTCCCTTAGGAAAGAAATGAAAGACAAACAGTAGGGGTCCAGAGGAGGAGAGGGGGAAGACTCTTTTTTGCTAGCACAGAAAGATTGGCATATAGAAATAAGCTGCCAGGGAAAAAGCTGCTGCTTCTGGGTGATAAGCCACCCAGTCAGTCATTTGGGAGGGGTGTCCTGGAGAACAAAGGCCTTTCTGGTTTGGTTTGCTGAGAGTCAGGGTGATAAAACCCCTGGCAGAGTTAATAAGGAGTTCACACCATTCCCTGGTGTGAACTGTCAGGGCTGTAAGTAGAGACTGGTGTGTGAGAGAACTACAGCTAGGTGCTTGTGTAGGAGAAAAGAGGTCTTGGGAGAGATTGGGTAGGACCTGGTGGGGTACAGACCTGACAGCAGGAAAGCTGGACTGAATGCAGCTGGGTGTGCTTACAGGGAGGTGAGTGGAGAAGAGGAAGTGTGTGGTAAGACAGGGGTAAAGCTTCACTGCAAGTGCAGGTGGTGTCAGCCCAAAGGGGAAATAAAAATCATTCCTTTAGCTAGGACTGGATGTTCTCTATCAGGTATGGTGTTTCATTCCCTGCTTCCTCAGTTACTCAGAGGTACCACCTCCACACGATTCTGCTTGGCTCACAGGGCTCCTTTCCCTTTCAGTGAGATGACAAAGCAGGATCTCAGTCTCTCCCTGTCCTTGTATACCACTGTGACCTTCCTTAGCTGGATCTCATTTGAGCACAGACACAGACCCTGAAAATGCAAATACTGCTCAGCTGCTTGTCCATAAGCTCTTCTGCAGTATAAAGCTCTTGGAAAGGAACAAGTGTTTCATATCCTGCCTTTCCAATGTGGAAACAAGGCTGGTGAATGCTGAAATACTGAAGGTATTTCAAAAGACAACCTCTTCAGAGCCTGATGAAAGAGGTAAATGTTTTGTAGTTTTGCTTCTCCTCAGCTTCAGTCCTCTCAGAAATGCAGCCTGTGATGGATTGCTGCTGGTATGATGTGGGACTGGACCGTAAGAGCATCCTCTGTCACAAGGTCATGTCAGAAGAGACTCATGTTCCTTAAGGTGTCTGCTCCAAAATTACTACTCTTGGACCAAATCCTGAAACCTTTATTCATTCAAAATTTTCAGCATCTTGGAGTGATGTTTTGCTTGAGTAGCAACTCCAGGATTTTTCCCATTCATCAACTTAAGTAATTCTACAGAAATGACATTATTTAGAGTGCTTAGCCCTGGCTTGCATACATCTTTACCAGCACACTGATTTTATCAACTCTTATGTAGGAATCGCTTCAGAGCTTGGTAAACTTGTGGAGGGAAAATCTCCATGGGAAAATAAGAATCTGTAGGAAATGGCAATGGTTCCCCCCCTTTCTTTCAGTGGATGGGTAATCTATGAGGTAGTCAGGAAAATAGCAACTTGGACATAAATTTGAATGTATTTTTTCTTCTTTGCTTCTGACAGGAGTCCTTGTATTTACAGTATTAGATGAGTTTTCTCAATGCAGTTAGGTCGGGAGGAATCTGCAGTGCCTTCCTTAGGTGAATGGATGTGTTGCTTAAGTCACTTAGTCAGCTGGAGAATTACCAAAGGAAGTGAGACAAGGACTTTGACAGCTCTGTATCCTGCCTTGATCAGAGGGCAATGCCGACTATTTCAGCAGAAATTGCAAGGTGCAAAGAACAAGGAATAATCTACCAAAGAGACAGTTGCTGCTTGACTGGTGAAAGAGTTATGCGAACCAGTAAAAATGTCATATCCTCTCTAACCTGAATGGGAATGCTTTTACTGGTAACATCTAATACCCTTGTCATTTACTTGGTCCTTGCCTTTGTCTGCCTCAGCAGTGAGTTCCACAGGTAATAGTCTTAGAGGTGTTTTTTTTATATCAGCTGAAAGTTTTTTTTGTAGTTGCAAACTACCGAGAGTTTCGGAGAACTCATGTTAGATGAAGACTATGATACTCTAGTTCACAATAATTTAATTTCTTGGTGGCTGGCCCCAGAAAAGGTGAAAGGTGCCTGATTATTCCCTCAGTCTAGGGGCTAAGGGATTAGAATAAGTGGTTCAGCCTCTGGCAAGCAAAGGCTACTACTGCGTGTTGGTGCTGCAGTCTACAAGAGCTGCACTCATGCAAGTCAGAGGTCTGGCATATCTCTACATGGGCTGCAGCAAGGGAGTTGACAACTGGAGAAGCCCAGTAAAGAGGAACTTTCATATTATACTGATTTACTGCAAACTACCAGGATGCAACAGTAAACTCTTCCACTCTCTTCACATTACTCTTATTTATACTTAACATCCAATACTTTGGCTGTCATTCTTTAATCAAGATTTCTTTTAAACCTGTCTGAATTGCTTGGGGAAAACCCTGGGTAAATATTGTTATTAGTTAAGTAATAAGACACAACAGGGTGTGAAATATTACCCTATAACTCATGCCTACTCTATAGCAGTACATTGAGTGGCACAAGGCCAAATGGCTTTGTGTGTTATTTTTTTAGTTAAATCAAATTAAAAAGACACCAGCAAAGTGTCTGTGGCTGTTAAAACATGGCCATGGTGGTAGGAGGAAGAAGGGAGAAGAGTCATTTAATAAGTTGTGCTGTCAATTGCTCCCTTTTTAATTTAGTGAATGATGAAAAGTACTAAGTGGAGAGCCCTGGAGAGAGGTGTCCTTCACTTATCTAAAGGACAGATTGGACAGAAGCAGCAGCAGCATGAGCTCTGCCATCACTCAGTGGCAGCAGGATTGCCAGTTCTACCTCTGGTGGGTTAAAAGTGTCCATTTTCAAGATCCCATTCAAACTTTTGTTACTCGGCATGAGGTGCCATTAACTGTGGCTTAATAAGGTGCTTCCAGGACCATAAGTTGCCTTGTGGGCATCTGTCAAATTGGAAGGCAAATTGAGGTTACCACTTATGAAAATCACCAGATGACTTGAGATTCCAACCAGTTTCCTGGGACCAAACCCAGCCTCTGCGTAAGTGAGATGGTGCCATCTTCTTCAGCTCACATGGCAAGGAAAAGGCATCAGTAATGTGTTGCACACTAAAAGGCCCTTATTAACAGCTTTCTAACTTTTTGAGCCAATCTACTACCCCTTTTTTCGAAATTCAGCTTATACATAACACAGCATGCAATCTTGGCCACACACACAGGGTAGTTACTTTGGCTGGGATTGTCAGGGCTGCACTTTGGCTGCAGAGATGAACTGGCCTCCTCTGAGCTCTCACTTCTGTTTTAGTTTACAATGACCTTTTTATGAGTAAATGGGTCTTGATCTCTTGCTCTGTGTAATAGCCCATTTACTACAGGCAGGAGTCTGTTTCCAGGAATGGGCTAGTAGATCTCGGGTTGGCTGTATATTGGCCTTTAAGGAATGAACCACTTGCACTGCAAGGAAGATGTTAAATTTTCATAGAATCAGTTTTTTTTTTTTTTGTTGTTTGCTTTGTGTAGACAGCTGCTGTTGTGTCCCTTACCCAAGGCCCATTAGCTACCCAGCAGCTTTTGATTCAGACAGCCAGGCTAGAAATGTAGAAAACCATGTAAAAAGATGCTCATTAATCCTTATTTTGTTCCTCCCATAGGCATTTTCCTTACATGCCCAGCATTTCTCACATGCTGGACTCCCAGTGCAACAGGAGACTTCCATTTGCTTTAGTCTTTAAAAACCCAAGCAGTTTATTTGTGGAGCTTGCTGTGCTGCTTATTCTCTGGTGTGGGGTGGGGTGTGCATGCATCTAGTCTAGTAAGTCTAAAGAAGGGGAGGAACCATTATTTTTTTCCCCTTCTCCATAGAAAACAATGCCTGCCTTGGAAACGAAGGTTAACAAAGTTCTTTCTCCCTGTGGTTTGAGCTTGGGACGATTCCCGGAGGAGCAGTGTCCTTTGCATGTGCTCATGTGTCTATGTTGGCTCGCAGCTAGCACAGAGATACATCAATATTCCTGATGACAATAAATACAGCTATTAGGATGAGTCGAGAGCTTATCTTAATTGGGTAACAGATGAGCAGGCGTATGTTGCTGTTGAATCCATCAGCATTAACTGGGCAGAGGTAAGTTTGATCAATACTGACACTTGAGTGCATGGGTAGCCACTGGAAAATATTAATTTACAATCATGACCGGCACCTCTCATTAACCAGAAATGTGTTAACCCTAATTGGTTCAACAGGGCCCTGCTGCAGCGCGCCGTGCTGCTGACAGACTTTCTTCCAGGGCCTGAGACAGTTTCCTGTGAATGGGAACTTGATGGTGCTCAATTTTGTGCTTTGGGTGTCCAGGCTGGCAGCTGAACTGTAGCATCCATCAGGCCAGGAAGGTATGCAATGCACACCCACCTGGGTGTGCAGCCCATATGGCTGGGTAGACATGGAGATCTACGTATTTGTCTGTTCATGCCTTATGGCCAGCTTGAATAGGAATTAGGCTGAGTAGGAGCGACACTGATTTATACCATCTGCAGGTCTGTACCACAAATCCATGAGCATTCATGCCCTCTGTGCCTCTGCGTGCACTGGGGGGTTGCAGCCAGATATGGACTGAGCACACTTGTGGTAGCATTAGGTTGCCCTCAGAACTGTCAGGGTATGTAAACAACACTGCTTTTAATGGGAAAACTGTATATATACGTGCGTGTGTATGGAATACTTATGAGGGTGTGTGAAAAATGTTTCTTGTGCTGTAATGCCAGCAATGACAATTTGTTTTCTTTACCTCAACAAAATCCTTACAACCATCCATTCAAAGCAGTCGTCTTTGGCATGTGCCATAAATATGCATAGTGTATATACAAATATGAGCTGTAAGAGTTGAAATCATCTTGTAATTAAGGTCTATGCCTGACAGTAAGGAAAGCTGAATTTGCTGTTAGACCTTTAGTATCTGTGGAGATAAGACTGCTGTCCACATCCACCAAGGAAAGAATGAGAAATGATGGGTTTAAATTGTAACCTAGATCCTCTTGCTCCAGATTTGGAATAACTTTCTAGCAGTAAGAATAGTTATGCAGTAAAATAGATTGCCTGAGAAAGTTATTGAATTTCTTCTTTTAGGAAAAAAAAAAAAAGGGTAAAAACAAATCCGAGTTTGACAAATATCTGTTGGAACTAGTTAAAGGAAGAAAAAAAAGGAGGCTATGTGTTTTGGAATGCTTTTCACTTTTGTTTTCTGGTGCCTTTAGAAGCACAGATGAGTCTCTGCTTCTTACAGCTGAACATGGTTGGATGTCAGCACTGAGTATGCTTGCAGTAACATCATTGGCTACAAATTTATTTGTAAACTTAGCTGGCCCTAATCCCTGTCCTCTGTTTTAATGGTCAAGCTTAAATAATGGCCTTTACCAGACATCATAATTTGACTGCTCCCCTTTTATATTCTGGGACCTGCAATGAAAGACACCCGGCAGAAGGAAGCAGTTTCTTAGTCAAATGATTTTCAAGATCAAGAAAGATTTTTCTCTTCAAAACTTTTTTGTACTTGTGATTTCTCTACTCCTTAATTTTAAGTTCTTCTTTTAATGGTGAAGGGTGTTATGAAGTTTTTCATAAAAATTCAATCCAAATGTGTTAACAGATGAAAATATTTGATTCTTGCCCTGTTACCTGGATTGTGATTGCCCAGTCCCATACAAGTCCACAGCACTCTTTTGGTCTTATCAGCTCTCCAATTAACCCAGCAATTTCTTTTTGTCAGTCAGATGTCTGTATCAGAATTGATTTCCAAACCACTAGCCTTTAAAAGAAAAAAAACCTGTTATTTCTGTCTAATTCCAGAGGACAGTCAACCATTCTCCCTTTTGTGTAACAAAAATTTTATGCTCTCATGTGAAGTTAAAAATATGATTTTGTCTTCCTGTTTCATCAGAGGATGCTGTGAGGGGATGCCTAAAACCCAGGGAATATGAGAAGAGCAACAACAACCTGCAAAGAAACATATTCCAGTAGCTGACCGTTTGCATGTATGAATAATTGCAGTGAGGCTGTCTGAAAGATTTATTATTTGGCAAAAAGAAAAGGAACAAATGTTGGCTTGTTTGAATGCTTCCACAGTGAATGAGTGTGGCATATGGAGATTGAGAAACAAGGTCAGACTCTCTTACATCTAACTCTTGCTTACCTGTAGCCTGGATACTTGGTATTTATAATATTTGTACCACTGCTGTTTCTTGGAGCATCTTTCACAGAAGCTCAATGGGGAATTTTCCGACAGTTTTGTATTGAAGACTTTCAGTTTGTGAAATTGCAAGAATGTTCCAGGTTGTGGGGTTTTTTTTGGTTTGTTTTTGTTTTTGTTTTCCTTCTTAATGTAACAATTTTGGAAGAAGTTTTTGGTCTCAGCTGGGAATTTTTAATGAAAGAGATCAGCTGGACCTGAAAACCAAACAGCATGGTGCCCAAGGGTTTAACCAAGGAAGATGGAAGTCACATAGAAGCCCTTACTCTGGCTCTGTTCCTATAAGCCAAGACTTTTCTCAGGGTTTTTTGGTGGTAGATTGTTGGTTTTCTTTTCACCAGTTGAAGATCTTTCTTTGTCTTTCCTAAGGGGAGTTATGGGGGCGGGGGCTATTACACTTTGTATTTTCTGTCTCAATAATTGTCAAGTGAGGAGGAGATTGACAGTGTAGGCCTGCTAGAGCACTCACCTGGGATGTGGGAGGTGGCAAATACAGGAACAAGAACAAGGACTTTCCCAATCCAGCCAAATGCCTACCTATTTGTTAAACTTGAATAATTTCCTCTTGTTTTCGAAAAACAACTTTGACAGGTCTTGGTTTTTTTTCCCCTCCAGAGGGCAATGACTCATTGTCTGACTGACTCAGAAGCTCATCAGTCTCACACATGCCTTCCAGGGAATTTATGCTGAGGTATCTTCCTTGGTTGGCTCTTGTGGCTCTGGAAGTGAAGAGTTCCCTAGAATGTGTAAAAGCCATAAACCTCACTGAGGTCATCTGACCAACTTCACTCTATTAGCACCCTACTTAGCACATCCAGGCACTTTGGGCTGCCCAAAGTGGTTTTGGTGGAGAGTATTTGTACATGAGAGAAGAGCAACGGGAGATGTGGAATGATGTACACCATCTGTAGCTTTCTGGTATATGTTCTCACAAAATTAGGTTCTAATAGATGGAAATAATCTGTGACAAGGAGCCATCCATGTTCTTCCAGAGGAACTCCAGAGGTGCTTAAAGGTCTGGGAGTGCTGCAATAATCCTTTTTGGTGTGTTGATAGGGCCACTCTCAGGATGCCTGAAGGATACTCTAAGCCAAGCTAGGCAGCCAGAGAATTTGACCCCAGAGGTGCTGGCAGAAGGGACTGAGAAGGATATCTATGCAGACATGGTGGCTTTGAACTGGGCCTGCTGTGCCTCCAGCTGTATTGTGTGCTGTGTAATGAAAAATTTTGGCAACATGAGAAAATAGTATGGAAATAACATTTTTTGGCCATCGTTCTCTTTTTTCAGAGCAGCATTTACTTCAGAGACAGTTAAAGCAGACAAGCCATTGGTACTGGGGATAGTGAAAAGAAATGAGATAAAGTCTCATGCAAACAAATGTTGGCAGTCAATGGAATTGTACTTCCTTTTTCCAAGGGCTGGATCTGGCATTGTGTCTTACAAGCCTTAAGAGATTTATTGCCTCTTTGACTTGATCTGTGGCACAAGATTTATGGCCAAGCTGAAAGCGCCCAGAAACAGCACTTCTCTCACTCTTTACCAGCACTCTATCTACCCAACACAAAAATGCCCACTAAGTCAGGAATTCTCATATAGTGGGCGTCTCTCAGGCCAGAGAGCTCAGCTCTCTCCATGCTGGAGGTGAAAGGTTCAAAGGGAGGCTCTGTGCCCACACAAGGAACCCAGTGAATGGCTCCCTGAAGGAAACCTGGAGTGAGGAGGATACCAACTTCTCAAAAAAAAGGCAGATCAAATTGTTGCAAGAGTGTTCACACCTTCTTCTCACACAGAAGTGCCATGGCTGGCAGACCTCAGGAGTGAGGGGACTTTCCTGTCTGGCTCTTCTGATATGCTCATGAGCTGGTGACCTGAAAGGATTTATGGTGGAGACATGAGAGCTGCTCTTCCACTGGCTACACAGTGAATTGCAAGTTCTTGTCCAGTGAACACCATGCCTCATTTTTTTAGTCTTCACCCCAGTTCACCTCTACAAAATCTCAGGACTTTAATTCAGAGATGCCCTATAACTGACATTTCTGTATTTTACAATGTTTTCGTTAGTGGCAGAGCCACAGAATTATGGGCATTTTTATTGATCACTCCAGAAGTCCTTGTACACATCAGCCTTTTCAAAACACAGAGAACTCGCCTCTGTAATTCCCAATATTCTGTTTAAGGTAAAAACTGCCTTAACATTAAATGCCAGGGCTCTAATGTGATTGACCTCATCTGTCTCATCTCTCCTCTGTGACTCTTGGTGATTCCATAAAGCTGTGTATTCACAGACAGGGACCTGTGACCATTTCTCCAAGCCAAGGAGTTAGGTCATTCTGCCTAAACCTGATAGGGGGAGATATGGGATCTGGGTTTTTGGGTTTGGGCCAGTTTAGGTAGCTGCAGGTTACTGTTAGGTGAGAGGGTAGAAGCCAGGACAGGAAAAGGACAGTGGAGCAGTTCTTCAACTCAGGATGGAGTGTAGAACCTGCCTGATCTGGATTTTCTGAGCTGCTGCACTCTTAAGTCCACCTGAGTTGACGGCTGCCTTGCCACCCGCAATGTGGCGTAACTGAGTGGAATTTTATTTCCTGAGTGTAAAATAAAAAACACAAAGGTTACCGTATCTGTTAAATCACAGGAAAAAGGAAGAGGGTGGGCTGGGGGGGATAGAGAAAGAAACTTCCAGTGCACACAGTTCATCTCCAGAGTGACAGAGAATAGGGAAAGGGTCATAGAGGGTTTCAAAGCAATTTATTGAGGCTACTTCATCATTACTGATATTTCCAGAGCACAGCGACACCTGCAACAATTCCAGACCCTTTGCTTCCCTCTCGTTGTTGATTTTTTGTTGCTTTGTTGTTTTTTTTAATGTTGGCTTCACCAGTTCTTTCATCTGCCTTTTATGTGACTTTTTCCCCCACTATATTATTTTTTTGTCACTGAATTGCTAGAGACCCCCTGGATGCTATACAAGGTGACAGTTCCTGAGCAGTCAAGAAGAAGAACAACAGTCAAATAGAATGACAGAAGCACAACAAAAGGAGGGAAGAGAAGCCCTCTAGAGCTTTAATTTCACTTCCTTTATATTGTCTGCTTGCAGGGGCAATATAAACCAGAGAAAAATGGCAACAGACTGCTTCACTTCTAATGACATCAAACGGTTTGAATCTGATATTGATGGAGAACTTGGAGAAACCACCATCAATTCCTCAATTCTTCCTTTCCCATGGCCCTCCATCTAGAGGAAGCTGTCACCCAGGCATGGAGCAGCAATTTCTTTACCTCTGTCTGTAGTCCTGGAATATCAACTGACATGCACAAGAAAATATAAGGTGAGTTAACATTCCTGCTGTATTGAAGAACTAGCATAAAAGCTCAAGTTTTTTGAGGTTTCATATTTCACATGACCTCCAGCAAACTTATCCTGTTGGAGAGATTCAGTGTTTTTCAAGGTCAGCTGAAGCACTGCCTACATTAAATAAGTTGGCATCAATGCAATTGCATCAATATGGAGCACGTTTTCTTAATGTAGAAAGGGCTTTGCTCTCCCTTCAGGAATGAATCCTGCATATATAGATCTTTCTGAAGGGAAAACAATGAATAAAGCAAATATAGACTTTACAGACATAACATGTTTTCTTCTTAATGGAGGAACCTTTGATGGTGTTGAAGAAACTAGAAAATTTTTATATTTTTTTTTTACTTTTACAAGATTTCCATTGCTAGACAATGTTTTCCAAATAACATATAATTTTCCCTCAGAAGAATTTTCTGCTGACAAGTGTTCTAGTCATGCTGAATTTCAGGAAAACAAAGATGCTTACTGAGAAATTTAGAAACAATTAAAAACTGAGATGTGAAAGGAAATTCACTGTTCTGCCTTGAATGTCCTGACTCACCAGAGGTGTAGAATCTCTCTATTACCAGCTGTGTACAGGAGACCTTCATTGTTTCTTTTGCAGGAGTGATAGGGGAGGATTCAGAATGGGAAGCTGTAGGATCTCTGGATGCCTTTTTGAAAAACTTAAACTTTGTTTCTCCTCCAGAATTTTCTTTCCAAATGGGAGATACAGCCAAAGGGTGGACTTGCCTAGGGTCTGCAGCCTGCTACAGTGGATCAGAAGTTGCTCTTCCCCTTCACCGGCTTTGTATCTTATTACTCCACAAGCAGGATTCAGATCCATATTCAGTCACTTGAAAGTGGCTGGTGCCTGGACTGACAAGAGAGAGCAGGCTTTATTTAAGTGACTACACTTTTTTCTAGTCTTCTGATTCACAAATCATAAATGCATTTTCAGACAGCATGAACCAGGGGATGATGAAAACATGTTACCATTGTCATTCTTTTGTTGGCATGGCAGCACTGGCAATGTAACAGTTTTCAATACTACTGATAATTGGAATTTAAGGATCAAGAGGTTGGAGAGTGTTTTTTCAATAATCCTAATAAGTGATGTTGACTGACTATGGGGAAAGCAACATGATGAACTGTAACTACAGTCCCTGGAAAGTCTTCTTGTGTACCACTTATGCACTCCCCATCTCGCACCTCACTGTCAGCTCCTCTTGGCTCAGAGAAGAATCACTGAGGATTGCATTTGTCCAAGAGAGCCTATTTTTTGTTTCCATTCAGGTTGTTTGATGTTCCCTTGCACTTTTTCTCAAAAACAACTGAACTGCATCACATGCTCCTAAATGCACTGACAACCACAGCTTCAGCAGAAGTTTTCTTTATGTGCCCGCTCATTCATAACCATCAACTTGAATAACAATTTCAAAATATTCTCAGATTATCTATTTGATTGGAGAAACCAGAGAGAACTATATGCCAGACATTACTTCACAAGGGAAAGCCAATGTGAATTCTGCTTTACTTAACTGATCCCTGACTTTGTGCCTTTTGAAACTATTATGTCTAGCTTAAGCTCAGTGATACTTCAGTAAATATCCTTGCTCTACAGTGTATGTCATGAGACTGGACAGTCATATATCTATCTCATCTAACAGCTCTCACAATGATTCTGTATTTTTAGGAAAAGCTTCATTTTCTGTTGTAGACCACATATAATGGCAACCTGAACCCATCTAATACAACTGCACCATTGGTACTTTGCTCCTCTTGTGTGTGTGTCATTTTTTCCCTCCTGGCCTAATGTGTAATTTTCTGGGCCAACAAATCAATGAAGGATTTGGTTGACGGTAGTTTTAGCCCAGTTTCTGTCATGACAATGCTTGGTTTTCCATCCACTTATTATCACAACCTACTCTGTTATTAATAATTGCACGGTTTCTCCAGGTTCTGCAGCTGATGCAAAAGGATGACAAGGGATCTCTTCAGTGCAGGTATGTAACCTAGCTCCCAGCTGCCTAGAGGTACTCTGGGTTTTGCTCTCTTCCTCTGTGGCAATTTTGATATTAGAGTGACTGAGTGAGTACCTTCTTCCTATCTCTGTGATGTGTGTGTACAAAGAAGATGATCTTCTGCAATTTAGTTTATCTCCTGCTAAAGCAGACTATGCGCCAGGTAACTACTTTTCACAATGCCATCCAATCACTCGTGTTGACACTCTGGTGTCACCTTTGTGACAGCTACTTCATAGAGATAACAGAATGCTGGTAGCCAATTAGATTTTGCTGATAGTGATACCACAGAGTCTGTCCAAGGGGGAGACTGTGCACACCCACAGCTTGACAATAATAATATAATTGAAATGGCAAAGCCCAGAGAGGCTAATGTAGGAGCCTATTATAGGTAGCTGCATATGTACAGCTCTATAGTGGCATAAAAGGGACTAGACAGTCTTTGGGACTCTCAACTTAAGCCATTCATACCAGCAAACTTTAAAAGTGCTAGTCTGGTCACAAATTATTTTCAGAAAATTAACTAAGAAGAACGAGCTTCATGGCTGACATCTCTTCTTCTGCAGGAGACAGGGGAGCAGCCACCCTGTCCACATTGCACTTGCCTTTCCTGTGACAGAGAAGCAGGAACTGCTCTGTGCCATGTCCCCAGATGGCAAGCAGGTAATTTTCTCTCGTGCACCTCTCGTAAAGGCAGCAGGGAAATGCAAGAGGCTGCAAGCAGCACAATTTTTCTGGCCACCACAAGAGGCCTGTGTGCTGAGTCACCTCACACGTACTCAGGGAACAGCCAAGCGTGGCCGCTCAGACTGGGTGTTCTAAATCATTGTAACCTTTTGCAATGTTTTAAGTTTGCTACTTTAAAAAAGAATAAATCTATTTCGTTTCTACTTCTGAATTTCTTCTTTATACTCTGGTGCGCTCTTCGCGGAAGTAAGAACTATAGACATGTACTCTGGGGAGACGGGTTATTTCTCTAGAATGGAATGAAAAATATTCCCCAAGGTTTTTCTGGAATAGGGATGAAAATGCTGGCTCTCTGCCTTTGTTATTCTCTTGCATCCTCTTCTCTACAAAAGAGGAATGCACCCTCTCTTGCAATTAATCTTCATGATTCCAGTGGTAGGTGAAGGTATTTCCAGTTACTTGCTCTTGGCTTGAGGAAGTCTGAAATTAACTGTCCAAATCAGGTCATCTGTCTGGAAAAGCTTTTCTGAAGCTTTTCTAAACCCTCTGTTAAGTGCTTTATATCCAACAACTGACATGGAAAAACCTCCATGTGCTTCCTCATGTGCACATCCACTTCCCTTGCAATCTTCATTGCTCCTGTGTGCACAGTTCCCACGTGTAGAGTTGCACATGAGTATGGATGGTATAGGTGGTTGTGTGCCCCCCTCCATGACTCACCCAGGCAGGTTTTTATCCTGGCTTTTGAAATCACACCAAAGCTCGTTTGTCTTCATCAGCCCTGGCAGATAAATCATATTCACAGTAGTGCAGCTGCACTCATGGCTGACAATGGGGTATATTTTTCATAGTGTGGTAAAGGCAAGAGTCCTCCCGCTTCCCTGTAAACTGAGTATGTCTCTGTTTTGAATGATGAGATGAACAAACAGACACAGTGATCTGGGGCATGTGCTAGATGGAGCTGCTGCCCATGCTCAAGGTAGCCTGTACCATGCCTCTTCGCTGCCTGAAAGGCTTCTGACTCCAAGCTGCTTACTTACAGAGCCTTGCCCTATATTCTGCTTCTCTTGTGTGATATTTTGAAATTTTCATCTTAAAATTAATGTTTTTCCTCTGCTGGTGGGGAAGGTATCACTTCTGGTTTTGTATGGAAGATTTGAAGGCTTTGATTATTTTGAAGACAAGGGCAAGTGAGCATTTTTCCATGTTGCCACTTGAGGGCTGGAGTGACTTGGGACACGTGCTCATGAGGCCAAGCACAGAGCTTGGGTTATGGTTATCCTGCAGTCATACACTTGTTAACATCCCAGTTGCTTTATCCTCCCCTGAACATTGATTTGTGTTTTGCAGGGTATGTGCCTATCACAGAGAGAGCTGAGTAAAGGGACGTGTTCTGGGTTTAAGTTCATCTCAGAGAATTTAAACTAAAAGTATGTCTTAGAGCTGTAACCTCGCAAAGAGGTGAGAGATTTCTAGAGTCCCATTATACAGGCAGAGAGGATGGGTGACCTTGATCTGTGCTCTTCTCCATGCTGGCAGAAGCTGCACTGCCTCCCAGCTACCTCTCAGCTTCACCATACCTGTATTCCCCATACAAAACCCTTCCACACAGGATAAAGCTGGCAGGCACACAGCAGTTTCAGGCAGGGCTGTTTGCAACATGAGAGGCATGTGAGCTCAAACACACCCCGAAAAGGAATCTATGCTTTTCCAGGCATATAATAAATGTGAGAAGGGGTGAAATGCAGTGGGTAAATGGCTCAGACTGCTACTCTGCTCTCAGACTTAAGGTACTGGGACCAACACCAGGTGGGTAGCTGTGTGTAATCCTGCTTTAAATGTGAAGGCAGAATGCAGATTATAGTGCTGAGTGCTCTGAGGCACTACTGCTCTGCTATTTCCAACATTGTGTGCTTGGGGAAATTGAAGGAATACTGAGATCCAGTCCATTCTCCATCTGTAAGGGGAAGGAAGATGCAGAGATACTCAGTCCAAAAGTGGGTCCAGAGCAAGGGGGTCATGGAAAAAATTGAGAAGGGAGAGAAGCTACCCTTCCCCCAAACTGGGGGTGGAGGGTAGCTGAGCAACAGAAACCTGTCAAGATAGTAACTAATAACAATTAATAATTTATTGTACATCAAATAGCTCTTTTCCTCCTGGTTTCCAAAAGCTCTTTACAGACTATATATAGCGACTGCATTACAGTGTGGTATGCACTTTTCAGCAGCATGGTTTAGGAAAAGCCCTGCTGCTGAGGCACAGTGGAGCCCCATCAGCCCAGAGGAACACTAGGAAAAGATTTTCACCCTCAATCTTGCCTGCTTTGCTGTTTAAAAGAAAAGAATAAAAATAAGTGCTCTGGAGCAATCATTTGATGAGTAGAAAGAAGGCAGAGCATTGTACGGATGTTATTTCTTCCTGCCTACGAAGACAGGCTGTCCCAATAAATTCAATTGCATAGACATTGAGAGAAGGAGGACGGGGGTTGAAGGAAACAAATGCATTTTAGAAAGCCTATGATAATGACTTAAAATTGCTTTTGTTCATAATTGCAATTTTAAGAGCTGACATCTAGTGATAAGCCAAGTGGTAGATGTTGATGGCTCATAGAACATAGGGTCTTAAATACTGGCTGTTACACTAATTCTTATCTATCCTTGGACTTCTTCAATTCAGAAAGAGGATGATGTTGCTTCTAAGGCAGTTGGGGGAGGGTGAATTAAGAGCAACACATGTGAATACCCAAAAAAAGAGCAGGTCTGCTGACAGACACACTGTCCTGCATTGTACCATTTTCTCACTGCATCTGAATTTGTCTCTGACCCAAAGTGCTGTCTTCACCTCCCTGAGGGGACACACAGAGCAGGCACCTGAAAGGTAGAGCCCAGCACTACAGGAGAGGAGGTACAGAAGCATATGCCTGCCTGAGAGGACTGCAGGCAGTGTAATGCTTGTAAAAAAGCAATTAAAAGAGCTGAGCAAACAAATGATAAATAATGTAGTAGGAGTTGGTATAATGAACCTCCTTAGGAAAGCTGGCCCATAGGCCAGCCTCAAGTTCCCTGAACCTGAGCAGGAGAAACCCCACCTCTTACAACCACCCAGTGCATAAAGTCACTTTGGAGGAGCAATTAGGGAAGAAGCTGCTTACTCCATTGCTCTTCAATCATGTGCTGTTAAGTTTAGGGGGGTGATGGGAAACCCCAGTGGACTGACTGAGGCTGCTTTTTGTAAGTGAAAGCTTGCTTATGTAAATGTGTTTAAGAGGTGCCTTTCAGTGAAACTGTTTGCTACATTTCCTGAAAAGAGCTAATGGAAAACCTCTCCTTAGAGATGATGCAGTTAGGTCTGTGTTATGGATTTCACCTGTGAATGCCTGAAATTCAGGTGACCAGCTACAGAGATTATCTCTTCAGGGTCTGGTCCTATTAGTTTCAAATGCTGAACTGTCAGGAGACCTCCCATTTCCTGCTTGTTTTATTAGGTTTTGATAGACACGTAGTGCTTTGAGTGCATTTTGGGTTGTAATTCTTGCCAAGGTCAGTTGCAATGATAATATCATGGGATTTTCTTGTTTTTTCCCTTTTCTGCCTATGCTTAGATTTATAATTATGAAGTTCTCCATTCCTGTGGAGAAACTGATTTTGTCGTGGAGCTTGCAGTTACTATTAGCAATAAATGGTCCTCACAACTTTGTGCCAAGGGGAGTGAGAATGAACTGATGTTGGAAAGAGATTCATGGAAAAAAAGTGGCCTGGCTTGAAAATCTCACCTAAAGTCCTGTTCAGGTTTTGCTTGGGAGGGGGGCAATGAAATTTTATCTCCCAGTTGCAATCCTTGTATATTGCTCTTGCAGCAGCCTTGAGGTTTTGGTAAGAGGGCATGGATCCCCCCATGTCCTGGAAAATAATGAAGAAAACTGGAGCAGTTCACCCCAACTTCTCCTGCCAGGCTGTGTGCCTCAGGGAAGGACAGAAAACATCACTGAGTATTGGAAAGTAGGCTCTGGGAGGCTGCAGTCAGGTGAAATATCAGTTTATATGTGATGCAACTAGTGAAAACAATGGCACATGACCAAGTAATTCCCAGGACAGTGTCCTCTGCCTTGTTTAACTGGGTAGTCCAATTTGGGCACTGCCATTTGATTTTTTTGTGGTTCTGACACCTCCCCCCCAAATACTGATATACCTAACATGATTATGATGTTTAGTGTCAGTGGGATATGCATCTTAGGGTGGGTTTTCTCTGTATTTACACCATCCCTTATGATCTCACCTGGGGTTGAAACCTGTTTCTGGGCGAACTTATCCCCCAGGATACAGCACCCCTTTGGCTGTGGTCCTCTGTGCCTTGCATCCTCACTCAGCTGTAACCTGCAAGACCCCCACTGACACATCTTGCGGCAGCTGCTGTCTGCTCCAGCACTTTCCTGGAGAAGGGAGATCTTTCAGCCCTTCCCCTCATATGAAGCAGAGACTCCCAAAGGGTGGAGAGGGAGGAAATAGAGGCAGACAAAGAAGAGGCTTTTTTGGTGGGCCAGACAGTGCAAGACGTGATACCAGCCTGATAGAGCAGACACTGTAACACTGCAGTAGCTCCTGTTGGATTTGTCATCTAAGCTCTAGACTCCTTGGTGAGCAGGACAAAATCTAGCTGTATCTGCTGCTTATGTTCACCTCCTTACCTTGTACTGGTTCTCTTGTCCAGCTATTTCCATTTCTCTCTTCTGACTGTGTATTAATCTCTTGGTTTTCCTCCAGTCTCACACATTTCTTCCACGCCAATTCACAGACCCAGTGTCCTGACACATGCTTCATCTAAGCTGAGGTTCTTCCCCAGCTCTAAATTCAAAACCTTTTCTTGTAAGCATCCCTGTAAGGGTTCTTAGAACTGATCTGTGTGTTTTGCCACCTACTGATCCATTGTGTCTCACTGACTGAGACACTCCTGCATGCTATGTTGTTCTGCATACAGGTGTCCAGGCTCCTTACTGAAGAAACCAGAGCTGTGTGTCTCTCAGGAACTCAGGGAGAACAGTAGTGTTTCTACAGACCAGTCTCAGTGCAGACAAAACCTTTAAAGTAGATCTTCCTACTAGATCTAACATCATTCTTGAGGTGCAGCATGTGGACTTCCTAGTTTTCTGTCATGGTAAATTTATCTGTATTTTTCTTGGCTGTATTGATGGCATATTTCTGGCATGAAGCCCATAGTCCTGCCAAATGTCATGTTCTTGCTGCCCATTTGAGACCACAGAGCTTCCCTTGAAGTTGAAAGGTACCAACTTTATTTCTGTTTCTTTACAATGTCACAAACAGTAGCTGAGCTTTTGCAGAGGGGAACAAAATTGAATGGGATGGGGGGTAACCCAATGCAATAACTCCAGTGTTCAGTGCAATACTTTGCTCCTATAAATCAAGTCTTGGAAGTTTCTAAGGAGCTAAAGCAATGATGCATCAGACATGTATATGTATATGTACAGGCCTGCCTGTAACAAATACTTTTAATATTGGGGATTTTTGGGCATATGCTTTTACAAGAGACTGTTATGAGACACCTACGGTACTAGAAGGGTTTGGGATAGTCCTGGCCCATTGTCTTCCTTACAGCATAAGCTTGTATTATTTTTTCAGTGGTGGGGAGGTGAGATACTGAGAGGGAAAATTTAGGGGAACAGGGAGTGCTGGGTGGAAAATGCTCACTCAGAGATTATTGCATCATTCAGGCCTCATCTTTGCTTTGACTCCATGACTTTTTCTCTCAAGTCTCTGGAGAGACTCTGTTTCTGCCTCCCCCATCTCCCCTGCTGCTCTCTGTAGCCCAGCCTGAAGGGGGCTGTGAGCAGCATGAGTCCAGCTCAGTGCCCACCTTGCTGCATGGACTGCATCCCCATCCTGGTGGCCACACCAGGTGCTTTTCCCAGAGCCTTGTAGCTTTTGCACACTCCTTTTCCATAGCCCTGGGCAGAGAGCTGGCAGGATGGGATGGAGAAGATGGTGACAGCAGGAAAGAAGGAGGAAATGGGGAAGGAGGGAGGAAAGAGTGGGGGCCTGGGGAGAGAAGATTATTGCCTCTGATCTATTATGAATTCTCCTGGGAGACAGCCAGTAGGCTGGAAAGTGAATGATAGCCAAACCAGATGAGGAATTGTTCTGCGTCCCTGATGTATTTTATTCTCGACAGGCATTTAGTTTCTTTAACTATCAAACTAACTATTTCTCATATATATATATTACATAAGCTGTGAAAGATAAGGCACACACACCATCAATCAATTCTCTTGTCAGAAGCTCTTTACCTATTTTTTTTTCTTTTTTTTTTTTTAATGCCTTCCACTCTTCTTTAAATTATACTCAAAACAATGGTATTGTTATGGAAAGTTGACCAAAATGTAATTGAAGGAACATTTAACCACCTATCAAATCAAAAAAAAAAAAGAAAAAAAAAAGGAAAAAAAAGGAAAGAACAGGTTGTGATATTGTTTTGAAGCTGGATATAGAAAATAAAGGAGCACTGGTGTATGGAGTTGTTTCTATCAGTTGAGAGAACTCCTTCCACATGAAACATATTTGTCTGGACTACTTAGAAATCTAAGGTGGGAAGGTGGAGTATAAATTCTTCAGGATTACAGTAACTGCTGTTTCACCAAGAAATCTTTTTCACCTTTGAGCAGAGAATTATTTTCTTTCATTTTTCACACTGATCAACACATGACATCTGCACCCACCAAAAGAACAGAGTCACAGGATCGTCCAGTTAGGCTGGAAAAGACCTTTAAAATCCTGGGGTCCAGGAAGACACACTGTTGTTATCTGTCTGGGCCTACTGGCTGGATTGTGTAGAGGAAGGGAAATGTGGATGAGCAAAGAGGGAAGCTCTCAAAACATCCTGTCAGTTCCAAGTATTCCCAGATCCATGGTCCCTCTGCCCATATCAGCCTGACCCAGCCTCCACCCAGAGTGTGGCAGTGTCCTGGTGTGATCTTGCCTTTGCACTGCCTCTCCTATGAAACACCTCAGTGAAAGAAATGGTCAGAGCCCTCTTTATTAATGTCACTATCTTTCTGGCCTATAGATTAAAGAGAAAAATGAAGAAAGGCAACAAGACTCATGGATAACCCTGTAATCTCTAAATGCATTTGCTATTTAGTGCATTTGCCTGTGAGACTTTATGCAATACATTTTTTGTTCTCCATAACCCCTTGAAGCAACTGCACTGTAATTGCAGATTATTTGAGATTCAATATGGAACTTCTAATGTGGTGAGAAGGAACAATGTGGCCCCATTCAATTTTTGGATCTCAATTTCAGAGCTGCTGAGTATCTAGTATACCATCTAAAACCAGAAAGAGTGATGACTCTCTGAGAACCAGGATGGCCCTTGTATTTTTTCTTTTCTGATTTCACCTTAAATTAACCAGACATTTTTTTCTGTGCTTCTTAACTCAGCCTTTTATTATGTTTGATAGAGTGAAAGAATGTTTTTTTTCCTCCCCTTGTATCTTGCACAATGGAGAACATAATGCTTTTGCTTTGAAGTCTTTGCTACTATCCTGCCTACAAAGTCAGGCCTATCTTTTGGTTTCCAGTTTAATTAAATGTGCCTACATGGAACAAGAAAGCTGTCACAAAGAGCCTGAAATGGCCTCTTCCTCTTATGATAGCACACAGCCTCTGACTACTTCAGGGTAAGTTCACCATGTACCAGCACATGCTGCATTTTGTAGCATGCCTGGCTTTTTTTATGTGCAGGGAACAGTAAGAAAAATGGTGATTATTCTCTGGGCTGAGGTCCTTTGTTGTCAATCTGAAATGACTGGGTTGTTGCAGAAATTTTTGTCTTCCTGCCTACACCAGAAGAACTAGCTGACCTCAACCAATCTTAGCTGAAGGCGCTTTCTTCTGCCTAGTCTTGCAAGTTATAGATGAGCATACTTGGGTTATTCTGAAATGGGTGTTCCTTGAAATTATGCCAAAGCCATAGAAACTGGAGTCTTCTATGGCCATTTGCTGGACAGTGTCCCTGTGGCATAAAAAAACCCCTTGCATCCAGGAAGTACACTGGATTTTCAACAGGTTTGTGGTAGATGCTATTTGGTGTTTAATCCTGGCAGAAATATTTGTGTCACTAGAAGCAGCTGTGTTTGTCCCATTCAATATTGCATTATGCAGGTGGAGTGGCACAAAAAAATCACCCAGTCTTCAACTGGCAGGCAGTTGCTGGAGGATATCTGCTTGAATGATGCTTGTCAGTAGAGCTACATTGGAATTAATTTAAGCCCATAGTTTATTTGCTAGGATTTCATATTCTTAATAGTGTCTATTGATTGCTGAACCTTCATTTTCATCGCCTTATAATTAGAAATGTGCCCAATTATCCACATCCAGAGTTGGACCTTTATTGCTGCATGTTAGGATACCTAAGATGGCCTTCAGCCATTGATTTCATCCCAAACACTTGAAGATGAGTATCACATAATCCCTCTTAAAGAGCTCCTAGCAACATTTTGGGAGCTACTACTTGGATCCAGTCCCTGAGCCGCCCTCATCAATGCTCAGTGTGCCTGCACACTGCAAGAAACACTTAACATCACTACAGCAATTACCTTTGCCCCAAGAAGCATGGCTAATTTAGAAGTGACTCTTTAGAGCTTTCCAATGCTTATTGTACATTTGTTGGCAAAGACTGGATATTTTTACTTCTCTTATTTAGGGTAAACTGTCCCACATGTGCCATGGCAAGCAGGAAAACCAGCCATCAGTATTACACCAGCTAATAAATCTGTGATATTACGCTGATGGAGTGCTGACAAGGACCTTGTTCCCAACATGTTTTCTGCTGTCACATAATATCTTGCTTTAGAAGTCAGAAGAAAGCAGCTGGACCAAACTGTTTTATGTATTGTGAGCATAAGGTTTCATGCATAGAGGTCTTATTTTGTTACTCTAGCTTCAGTGTTTCCCAGGCAGCAAGGCCATAGTGGCATTCCTCTTGCACAAAAACTCTTTGATTCATAAACAAATGGATAACAGACAACAATTAATTGCCATCAGGCACTACAAAAAGGGTGACAGTATCAGTCTCACATGTATGACATCACAGGCCATTCCTAACTTTCATTTAAATTGTACAAGCAGATTTTTCAGTGCCAATATATAGAAAAGTCTTGCTATGTGCACCTTGAAAATTGGAGATTTGGCAAACACATCACAGATTTTTCAAGTGTTTGGCTTCTTCAGCTTAGGACATTCCCTCAGATATGCCTAGTCAGTATCACACAGCTCTTTCTTAGGGTTAAAGTTTGAATAGGGGGTCAGCATCTTCAAAAGAATTACCTGCTTATTTTGAAGCATAGCTGGGTGCCAAGCTCCTCTGAACATTTGGCTCACAATGCCCTTGACTTTGCCTCAGTCCAAATGGATAGAGTGTCAGAGGGGAGGAGTTCCTTCATATTCCACAAGTTTGCTACCCTTTGAACATGCCTCTTGCTTTGACAGTGCCTCACAGTTTCACTTTTGTCTGTATGCCACTACTGCCAGCCAATGTCTGATCAATTTGCATTTGTTTTGGAAATACTGAATAAAGGCCTTGAGCGGCAATGGAGGCCTTGGGTCTTCTTACAAATTCTGAGGAACTTCTGGCTTGTCACTCTGTTCTCTGTTGACATGCATCTTTACCTTGTTTGTCCAGTTTTACAGTGCATCTTTGCCAGAATTCGTGTCAGCTGCTACAGTATAAAATCTATATAACAAAAAGAGCTTCTGTCACATAAGATGGACCCACAATGATTATCTTTTCAGTTCTTTTCCTGCCCTGTTTGCCATGATTCTTCTACAAATCCAGCTCAAGGAACTTTGCCAAGCACCCGCTATATAGTTAGCATTTCATGACCTCTCTCTGCTGCTGATCCCAGCTGGCATGGAATAGAAAATTTCTATAATTTTAAGCTTTTCTAATCTCCAAAATAGGGATACACATCCAAACTGCCAACTGGGAACGGTCCCTGGACCACCCTGTGAGTTACCACCATGTGCCCTAGAACTCTTTAGGAGACTGGAACTTGGGCTGGGCCCAGAGCATGCCAGGAATTGCTCTAACAGTAGAAAAATGCAGGTTATGAGGTCCAGGTGCCTGGAAATGCTTACTGATGCTGCTATTTATTTAAACAGATGAAGCCACGATGCTCACATATCTTTTGATGCTGTCCTTGTGTTTATAGGAACTCTTCAAGCAGAATGAGGTCTCTCTTACAATGATTTGCCTTATTGCTCATTAAGCATGGTCACTACTTAATGTATTACACTCGGATTCTCTCAAACATCTTTAGCTGCTCTTTTTGTTGGCACAGCAATACTGCCTGCTTTCTGAAAGGTCAGGGATTTTTCGGACAACAGCGTCATTTGGATGCTTTCCTTATGTAACTGTTACACTAACTCGTCCTTTTAATGAATACTTAAATTTATTCAAAGATCATAAACCTTGGTGAGCATCTTCAGTTTGGGTATATAATGGCCAGAGTATTCAGTGGGATTTTGACCACAGTTATTAAATCAAAATCCCTTCATGTTATCGAAGAGCTTAGGAGTGAGAAAGGTTCCCATAGCATCACCAGAGTCTTAGGCAGTGCAGTCCTTTGCCTTTCACTTGTAATATAATCTGCAATATAACAGAGTTTGTTCTAGTGCAATAATTTTCCACTCTCTTCTTCTCTTTCATTACCTTCTGTCACGTGGCCCAGAGTTGCTATCATGGTAGTTCTAAGAACAGTTGAAAAGACTGTTAATGACAAACAAAAGATGAGAAGAAAAAACAAAAATAATCACTTATTTTTGTGAATCACTTGTCTAATGGCTTTCTAACAAATATTTTTTCCACGCCCGACTCAAGATGTTAAGGAAGTGAAAAATAGCCTTAATCACAATAAAGACTGTAGTTGGAAAATGAATCCCATTTATTGATGAGCTGTCCCATAATTCTCCTGTAGAATGGTACTACTATGTTCTCCAACCTGCACTGTGTGGATCCAAGAGAGCCCAGGAAAAGTTATTACAAAAGTTTCTACCAGGAAGCTCAGGCTCACACTGTTAGGGTCCACACCTTCATTGAGAAACATGCATGAAATTTTTAGGTGCCACAAAACCAAGAAGGTTGAAAACTACTTTTCCATAATTGATAGCAATTACTGAGTAGAAAACCCCCAGAGGCACAATGGTTATCTCCTCAGATCTCATCTTCCTGGGTTTGGAACTAGAATTTAGATTTAGACCCATCATGGTTTTCAACAGTATTGGACCAATTAGTCTAATGAGAAATTTTATTGTTTGTTTTACTGTTGAATCGAAGGATTGAGTATCTGGATTCTTTTTTTAATGGGGTAGGAAAGCTTGAAGGCTTTTTCTGATGGGATTTTTATAACCACCATGGAGATGAATGGTCAAGTGCCATGGAGCATTATGTTGATCATATGCTGTTTCCAAGGAAACTCTGGATGGAGTTTCTAGAAGCCCTTTGTGTAGAACAGCAAAGCTATGTCCCATCTCTGTCAGAAGTAAGGTCCCAGGACAGGATGGCGACTCAGCTGAAGAGCTGGGTGTATAACCTAAAGGCAGAGATGTAGGATAAATACCTGAGTGAAGAACATCATGTACCAGGTGCTTTGGGCCAAGCTGTGAACAACAAACAGATTTTTGTAGCCAAGCCTAGAAATGGTTAAGTTACCACCACCTAATTTTCAGGAACAGGAATCTGAGAGCTGCAGGCCACTTCAAAAGAATGGAGATTGACAGGAGAGTGCTGCCACCTGTACCAGGCAGCCAAAGATGCTCCTTCTCTGAGCTGGGCATGCAGCCCCATGGAGGGTGGTACCCAGCAGTACTGCATCTGGATCCTGGCCAAGAGAATGAAAAGCTGATTTAGCTGTATATTTGACTGTGTGGGCCACTGAATGACAGCATTTAGCATTGTTTAAAGGGAAGGCTGGGAAAAGGTTAGGCAGGATCTTTGTTGCTGCTGATTTTTTGTTATTTGAATAACATAAACACACTCACACACACAAAAGTACTGTTCTAAGCAAAAAATGTTACATTTTCCCAATTCTTTTCCCTTCCTCCACAAAATTAATGGCTTTACCAGAGGCTTCAACCAGAAATCTTTCAATCTGTCCCACACCATATTGGAATAGTTACCGCAGTGCAACTTTCCTTAGTGTAGATGCAGCAAAATCAGTAGAAAAGTACTTTATATTGTACAGGAACAAGGAAGAAAATGTAATAACATAAGATAGGTTTAAACAGGCATTAGCATCTCAATAGAAAGATAGAGATGATCCATGTGTAATTTTCTATAAATAAAATTGGATAGTTGCTTGAAGGTCAGAGATACTGCTAAATTTTTTTAATTTTTTTTTTAACACAGAAAACCAGTCCGGAGGCCATCTTGTAGAATGTGCTAGTATTGGTCTGTAAGCTTTAGGTGGCCAGTCATCACTTGTAGTAGCTGTTGGACAATAGCAATACAAAGCATATCTTCTTGAGAAAAAATGAAAAAAAAATAAAAAATTCAGAAACTACTCTAGAGCTGATGGAAAAAGCACAGTCTGGGCAACCAATTTTGAAACTTTGAATGCCAAAATTGCTTGAAAGCATGGGGGAAGGACCCATTTCCCCCTCTTCAGCCTAACAAAAAAAAAAGTATAATATTTCAGTTTAGATATTCAACAAAAATGTTTATCCATGTATAATTTCCTAGTTAGAACAGAAGAACAAAAATAATAAAAAGAAGGATTTTAATACTTTAGAATTTGTACTTCATAGCACTATTTCTCAGCAAAAATTTTGATAAAATAATAGATGAAAAATGCTACAGGGAAGATAAAAGTTATCAGATTTTTCAAAAAACTTTCCTGTTTAAAACAAAATAAATAATAATAAAAAACCACCTTTCTCATGTCTTATTAAAAAGAACAAAACCAGAACCAAATTAACAACACCCCTCCGCCCCAAAAAATCCCCAAAACAAACCCCAAACAAAACCCATACAACAAAAAACTACAAAAAACTTTTAAAGATCTCTCTACTTTCAGATCACAGCTGATACAGTAAAACTCACATTTAAAATCCTGGCTTCGTGCCATTAACAGAGCACAGGTGTCATATGCTGCTATGAGAAAAGTACATGTTTTCTGAGAAAGCTGCTACGTTCTTATTGTACAGCTCCTGTGTAGATTTAAGGTCCAGCTGTTCCTGAAATATTTTAGTGCTGCAGCACAAAAGTCTGTCTAGACCCCATTAATAAGACCTCTATATATCTGGAATTTCGAGTCACATGCTTTTTGGCTTGTGCAAAGATGCTTTCTGCTCCTGGTTGCTCTCATGCCAGCTAAAACAAAATTGAGGATCTGAGAGTATCCCTGAGCCACAAATGCAGAACAAAAGTGACAGGATGTGCTTTATGTATGCCTGTCTCAGCCTAGGAGCATAACACCAATTTTACTGGAGCCTCAGGCAGTCAGTTCTGGGCATACGAAGACTCTGTTTCCTCCAACAATTTACCAAAGCATTGAACTCTCAGGAATGACTTACAGTTTTTATCACAAATTTATCTCCCTGCTCCTTGTTGTGCATGTTTCTGTTTTGTTTCCTCAGACCTGTTGTAATGAGTGTGTTTTCTAACTTTGCATCCTTGGAACAGGCCCAGCAATCGTGTTACATGGTCTCTATCTCCCTGTAACATGGGATTGGTGCCAAAAACCACTCCTTGAGACTTAAAACAACAGCAACACAAACAAACAACCACAACAAACAAACCATAAACACCACGGTGAGAGCTTTTAGTCAGAGCTCGTACTCCAGTTGGTTGCCAGCTCCTTGCTTTCTGCTTCATCTTTTCTCTAAACTTTTATATCCCCTAATCATCTGTAAAGCATTGCATACCCCTATGGTGCTATATAAATGAAATAACAGTGATGCTCTTGAATTAATTGGGTGCGTTTGCATACAGTAGTCTCATAATATCCCTTCCTCTTTGTAAGACCCTCTCATGTGAGGCTGCAGATCCAATTGCCACAGATAATTCAGTTCTTAGATTGAAGGTGTGCAGGAAGAATCTTATTTTTTTTTCTCTTATGGGCCCTTTGTGGGGAGAATATGTTTTAGTTCATTAAAGGTGCACATTAGGCAATTATCTTCCCGTTTCTCATTTTTTCCTCCTCCTTCTTACTCCTCAGTGTTACATATCTCTTTATGTATTCCTGAATCTTATGGAGTTTTAGATATTCCCATAAATGTTGTTTTTTTATGCTTTTGTTTTTGTTTTTTAATTTGGTAGGGAATACATCTCTCTCCCCAAGGTACAACAACATATTAATCCATGGCCCAAAGCCCACGCCAACAACGCACAAGTGGCAGCATCCAGAAGTCAGGAGTGACAAAATAGATGTACAGGTACTCTTGTGGTGCACATTTGGTTGTTGGGTCACTGGCACAAGGACTCTATCCTCATATTGAGGGTCTGACTCATGAGGAGAGCAGGCACCAGCAGGGCCCTTGCTGGGTTGCTACCAGAGGTCTGCTGGTCAGATTTCCTGCTGCTGACTCTGGCAATAACCATGGGCATGCTACCATATTTCCCTGTACCTAGATCTTGGATTTGGCCCTCTGTTTTTAAAAGCCTTAGTAAATAAGAGGTTAATCCAACCAGGGGACTTTGCTGGCACTAGAACATGATGAAAGCTAAAGAAAAATGGGAGAAATCCCTCTTAACCAGGCCTCTTACAGGTCCCTTATGACACCTAATGATGACTGTGATAAATAGCTTACATGTGACTTTGACCATCTATAATTAATCAACACATCCCATAGTATAAGATCACAGCTCACTGGGGTGCAAGGTCAGGGGCTTGCTCCTGACAAAGTTTCTGAGTAAGAATAATCCTGTTCTTGTCACCTGGTTTTACAAAGTTCAGACAATAAAGGAGTCTGAAAAAAAAAAGCTGGCTCTATGCCACTCAAGAAAGTGATACTGACTTCCATTGGGGAAGTAGCACCCTGAGAATGCAAGGTGGTCATTGCCAGCAGTATGGCAGTGCTCTCAGTGTTGGCATTAACCACCCTCAGTAGGGTTGTTGGACCTGAGGAGCTACTTATTCATCAGGTGTAGGGAGAGAAGCATGGGGAAATCCAAGATCAAACACCTGCAGAGGTCACTGGAAAGATGTCACAGATGTTTCAGCTCATAATCCCTAGACAGGAACCAGAGGAAAGGAATACTAAGAGTCCTCTCTAAATTCAGAATCTATTTGGAGAATAACCACAGAGATTCAGGTAATGCCCAACATAAGCGAACACTAGGTTGGTTAAGATACCTTCTCCTTTGAAGTTTTGAAGTATATTTTCTATTTTATTTTTTTCTGTTTTCATTGTATAATTTCCCATTGTCAGTTCCTCACTCATCTACTGCTTGTCTGGGCAGCTGCCATCTAAACCTACACCATCCCTGCCCCTGTCTTCAACAGCCTGACAGTTGAAGCTGCAGATGGCCTCTTTTCCCTGCCTTCCTCTACAAGACAGTTTTCAGATAAGCCCCCTGCAAAATTTGAAGGAGAAAGCCAAAGAATAAGGGGCTGAGGTACAGCTGCCTTTGCCAAGGTACCTGTGCAGCCAGAAACAAACCAAGCTGCTCAGTGCAGAGGGCAGAGGAAAGACTGATTATATCTTTGGAATATCATTTTGAATATCTTTTTTCTCTATTTCTAGAAGAAATAGAGAAATCAGTTTTCCTTGGCCTGTACATGGTGAAGATGTTGTAAGACACACATTAATCATTTTCTAGGACATGGCATCCTTCATTCACTGATATTGGGCTACAAAAACTGCACATGTCACCAAGGCTCTGGAGGGCCAGAGAAGCCTTTTGCACATTTGTTCTTGGCAACTCTATTATAATCAATCTCTAATATATTGATTACGCTACTAGTCTGGATCTTCTCTATGAAAAACAACACAAGTTTTCCTTTGCAGAGGTGTATGTTACCTGCATAACTCTACCCAGGAGCTGTCCATGAGGGACCAGGCTTCCCAAGTCAGACAGCCTCCTTTTGGCAAAAGAAAAGCATCTGGAAAGGAGAAAAAAGAGCTTTTAAATAAGATCCTGATGTAGCTCTGAGAAGGCTTTTCTCTTTTGTAAATCAAGCTTCACTCACTGATACAGCAGCAAGGTCCAGCACAATGCAATTTTAGATCAACTTTTCTGACAATAGCCTGATAGAGAATGTGTTCATTGCTAGGAGTGGGAAACAAGAGATTCTCAAAAGCTAAACTGAAGCTATGTCTGCACTGCTACAAAACTGGTGTTGAGAGCAAAGACCATGCACCACATTTGTATCCTGTCCCTGGCATCCACAGTGGATGCTTGCATAAGCCCAAGTTGCTTGTTGACCCGAGTGACTCACCACACGTGTTCAGGCAAACAGAGTGCTGGAGACTCTGAAGTATGTGCTTGGTCAACACCCCCGCTTGCATTTATAAGTTTACAGTCTGCACCACAGAGAATTTTGACCTTGGGGTAACTCCAGTCCATCTAAACTGAGCCTAAGAGTGTTGAATAAATTTAGTAGCTAACTATGAATATCTCTGCAATGACCTTCTTACGACTGTGGCCACAGACAGTTTCATGGCAACCATAGTCACCTTCCGCCTTTAGTAGCAAATCTCTTCTGCTTAAGTTGAAGGATGGTTCTATTAGAGTCTGGTATTCTAAGTGTCAAAGTACAAACAACTTGCTTCACATACAGCCCCAAAATATGCTGTATTTTGCTTCTTTGATTTCTCAAGTGAAGTTTTTGGGGAGGTGGAATCACACACAGAGCCAGATATGGAGTCATTGTTCAGTCTTGCATTTGCCCTGAGATCACTGGGGATGCAATGCAGCAGTCTCAGTTTTACAAGATGCTTTTGCAAGGCATAACCTCTCCAGAGCACTTATTGAAATGAAACTCTGTACTGAGAGGGAAAAGTTGTACAGATTAAATGCATTTTCATATATTTTCCAATTTCTTATTCAACATGAACATCTTAGCGGTTTTTCAGAATACTCTCATTACTGTGCTCTATTTTCACCATTTTAACCAATGAAAAAACAAAGCTTGATCCAAACTCCCTGAATGTCTAAAGAGACCTGTGAAATTTCTGACCAAAGAAGGACTTGGAATCTACATTCAAAATTTCTAGGACCTCATGGGACTTCCACATTATATGCAATAGTGTTCTGAATGTTTGGCCTCAGCTATAGTATAGTAAAAGCAAGTTTTCCAAGTCAGTGGAAATTGCATTTACCACTGGACTGCTTTTCCCTTCCTCTCCAAGATGCTAACTTCTGAGTCTACAATAGAAATGTGTGCTAGTCTCTTTAATTCACAGTATTTGTTGACTTTGCTGTAACTGGGAAAAAGTGCAGCATGGATGCTGTTCTCTTGGCAATCAAATGCTTCTACTCGTAGAAAAGAGGAAATCCTTCTGCTTGGAGAAGATGTGGATCTTCTCTGTGAGAACCACACCTTAAGGATCTGTTTCAGGGCTCTTTGTGGATATAAAATAGGTGATCTTATGGAAACCTCTTGCACCATTACATGCCTCAATTTCCCCATTTGTAAAAGAGTAACAATGAGCTCTTGATTGACAGGTAAAGAGAAATGTACAGAAATCAGTAATGTCTGTCATTCTGGATGCTACCACATGTGTATAATTGTCATGGATTTTGGTCCAGTAGATTATTAAGTTGCTGGGAAGAAGGGAGGGCAAAAAGAAGCACCACAGAACGCCTTGGTACAGTGGAAAGTGCTGTTCTAGAGAAAAACCCCATATCTGTGTTTTCTGGCTGATCAAGTAGGTCCCTGGAGACAGCATCTTGCCTAAGCTGCAGAAGAGGTTCTTGTTTAATACAGTTGTTCTCCTTATTCCTTACTCTCCTGTCCTCCCCTACTATTGATACATGGTCTGTGATTCCTTATCATAAATAAGATTTGTGAGCTCTTTGGGGAAATGGACTGTCTCTTTGCCTAGACTTGTGCAGCTTGTACAAGGGTATAAATAATAATAGTCATTAATGCTAATAATGTGGTTTTTAACCTCCTGATCATCCTCTGTCTGATAAAATAGCTACAGAGAAGAAATCCTGCTTTGAAAAAGAAGCTAATGGCAGAGACTATTAACACTGCAAGGGCTAGCAGAGATCAGGTAGTGGCAGACTTAAAACTGTCTCCTCATGTTTTTCATTGAGTGAAAGTCTGCAAGTACATCACAGACAATTTTTTAAAATAGTAGGTGGGCTGTAGGCTTTTCTCTGGCCAAAGTGCTGTGTGTTTGTCTGTCTTTGCACCTGCTGTCAGCAGCTTGAAATACTTTCTCGGCATCCTTTTGCAGAGCACGTATCTCAACAGGCCTTGGTCTCACGAGGGCTCTGTATCACCCCTGCAGCACAAGTGACCAACAGGGGCAGGGGAAGGTACACAGACACTCAGAGCAGAGCAAGCAAGGAGATGTGATGACCCAGTGACTTTGCTGTGGAGGGGACCTGGATCAGAGGCCATTGAGAGTCTTTCAACTGCTTTTATTTGGCTTGAGAGCCGATCTGTAGTGATTCACAGAAATGTGTGGAGCCCAGCCTACACAAAGATTACTCTCTGCACATTACTGAAACCCAAGCATTTTCATGTCTCTCATAACAAGAGTTATCTTCCTGGACCTGTGCTGTAGCTGAAGGAAAACCCCCTCAGTACGACCATGTCTGCATGTTTTCTGCTCTTCTGGGTAATGTCCACACAGACTTCCCTTCCAAGTTGCACTGATATTGTTGCTAGGATGGGCTAAAGACATAAATGAGGGGAAATTTGTAGGAAGAAGTACTATCAGTTATTTGACATCACATGGTTAAAAGTCTGGATACATTTTTGGGCATGCAAGCCCATATGTCTGGAAAGCCTGCTTTGTTTTGTTCTTTCAGCTATATTTTTCAGTTTAATAAAAGATATTGCCACTTCCTACAAATCTTGCCTCACATTATTTGCCTTTCAAGTCTCTATCCACAGTAATTTCTGCACTGGCACTGTTAAAAAAAAGGTACAAATTGGTTCTTCCACTAATCATAAAGCACTCCCCCAGTCCCAAATATCTTAAACAGCCAAACCCTTGCTTGCTCAATCTTTCAAAAATAAAACCAAAATCATAAAAAATACATGCTTGTGCATGAGACTAGGTCTGAAAAATATAAGCCTGGGAATTTGTAATTTCAGGATGTTGTGAAGCATTGCAAGGAGACTCTTGCAGTGGGAATGCTCACATGGCTCAAGCTCCAGCTGCCTTCCAGACTGCTGAGTATGGATGTCTGGACATAAAAAAATCATCATAAAAAAACTTGCTGCTTTTCTGTATTTCTGTCCAGAAAATGTCACACTGCTCAGCTATGTGCAGGTCAGCTCTGCAGACAGTGAGACTGATGTCATTTGCCTCCCATATCTCATTTGGGTGATAGGTACAGAGACAACAGCCATTTGTTTGGGACCTTCTTGTGTCAGGTGGATGTGCTGGAGCTCAGTCAGCCAGGCACAGGCAGAAAATGTGTACAATTTCCTTTCCTGCTTTGCCTAAACAACAAAGGACAAGTTTCAGGGGTGCCTAGGCATAAAGCAGTCCTGTCTCTGAAGTCAACCCACAATTTATCCAGCAAAGCCAACAAGCCATAGCCTAAAGATGGAAGTACCAGCTGGGGAGTCCAATGCTTGACTTGTTGGGTCCATGGGTCAGGGAACTGGGCTGCAGCATCCAGCAGCTCCTCCCTGGCGGGCACAGAGCGTTAATGGAGGGAAGCACAAGGCCTCCAGCTGTGACCAAAAACCTGAAAAGCAACAGCTGGGATAAAAGGCTGCTTCTGGGTGGAGCGAGGCATGCGCTAGGGAAGCTGGGCGCTATGTCAAGGAAGCATCTTTGGTGGAGTACTGCCTGGGGGAATGCGCCCTGAGTCCCAGGAGGAGAGAGGAAGGTCTGTGCTGCCAAGCTCTGGTGGAGATTTAAAGACCAGGGGGCTGCAAAAACACTTCTTAAAAGGCCCTCTGTAGTGTTGAGAGATTTCTTGTGCCTCTGCAGAAGCCGGTTAGTACTGGCTGTGGCAAGGGTTTTGTGTGTAACCGCCTCTCCCTTTGGATTGTAAATTCCCTGCTGCTCAAAGGAGCTGAACAGAATTATTATTTTTATTCCCAGCTTGAAAAAGCTGACTCTTTTCCCACAGAAAACATGACAACTCAAAAAATTATCTGCCAAAGTTTGTTGTTTTTTTTTTTTTGGTTTTTTTTTCCTGAGTGCTAGCCAATTTTCTTCTTCTTGTTGTCATTCGCACTTGCAGATTTCCCGTAAAATCTTACAAATGTTGAAAGAGCGGAGGCCCTTTCTGCAGAACTTTGTGTGTGTGTTTCCTTAAAGGCTGGTTTCTGCATGCCCATGTTTCAGGCTTTCTCAGCGTGGCCTGGGTGAGGCTCCCCTCGGAGAAGGAGTTGGCACCATGGATACAGTGTGGTAGACATGTTGATAGCATCTGTTATGCCATTTATTTTATGTTCTAATTATGCGACAACGCCAATGTGTGAATGTATACTGCTGGAAAACGCTTTTTTTGTGACATATCCTTTTATGTGACCCAACTTGTAAAGGAGGTGGGTCTGCTAAGGCTGATGCTTGAGAAACTCAGCCGTTTGTGCTGTACCAGTTCATGCAACACGTTCATCTCCAGGAGTTCTCGGTTCAGTCCCCACTGTGTCATTGCATGGTTGTTGGAATTAAATGAGGGTTCTTTCCATCTCCTCCTTCTTCTCACCACTTCTTGAGTGCTGTTGCTGTCTCATTGGGTGGCTATTTCTGTGGATTTTCATCTTAGGGAACTGCTATGTAGTCATATGCAACCTTCCACAGTTCCTGGCCTGGCACTTACTTGTTCAAAAAAGCTGCTTTCAGTTTGGAGTCTTGATGGAAAATTTTCATCATCAAGAAGCCTCAAAAAGACACTGCCTTATTTGATGAGTGTCACAGGAAGACAGTAGAGAAGAAAAGAGATGGGAAGGGTAGTGGTGGGAAGCAAGAGGCTGAGAGAGGGAAAATGTGGGGATACTGATGAGGAGTATGAAGTGGCAGAAAGAAAAGAATAGGTGGAAGGTGTGGTGTGAGTAGGGTTGTCTTCTCTTGAATGTCCAGCTGACGACAAATGAGAAGCAAAAATGCTGTTTTCTCAGTCTCCATAAAGGAGCTTAATTAGGTGTGAGACTATTTATCATGGTCTTGAGGCCCTTGCATCCCTTCTAAGGGAACTCACATTTCTGGACACTGCAGTCCTTGACCTTGGACAGTGGTGGGTTTCACAGAATCAGATGACAAATGAGTATTTCTTGCAGAGGGAACATCTCCTTCCACCCCCTTTCCCAAGATCACGTGCAGCACATGCCACAACACTCTTCTAAATCACACTGAAATGCACTATTTATCATAGATGCACTAGTCCAAAGCCATGACATGAAACCCACAGATAGAACACTCAGTAAAACAAGTAGTAATACACAAATGTCAGGGACAGACATACAGGACACTAAAACACACAGAAAAAAACCACTTCTGGGTAATCTATGGCTCTTGCCTCCTGCTCACTTTACCAAGCTCTCTCAACTTACAATTTCAGGAATGCTCATTCTCTTATGTAAACCCTGCAAAATTTGCATGGCCAACTGTGTTTCCAATACTATTTCTATTACAGTAAAAAAACCCACTAAGCCTTTTGTTAATGCAACATTACATTTGCACAGTTAAATAACAGTAATTTGAAAATATCTGTAATGGAAAAGTTAAAAGTTCCTCCATCAACTTTAGCATGCCTGCTTGAGAAGTATTTAATGGCAGGTTCGGGATAGAAACTTGGAAGAGAAAATATTATGTGTGTACTGCACAATCAAGTTAATATTGATATTGCTTGAAATGACTAAAGCTAAGATGAAATAGAAATGAAAGTGTGAGTGCTTAAACAGTTAATAGCACAAAGCACATTTATTTATTAAAAAATGGACAAGCATCCATGCTCGGTGCATCTAAATCCATTCACTCAACCCTAATGAAACACTTTGACTGTGCATTAAAAGTAGCTGGCTTTCAATCAATCAGAGCTCTGTCAGAATTCAACCATTTTTCTTTTTCTTTTTTTTTTTAAATAGAGGATTGTAGATGTGCTCTCCTACTGGTGGTATTTAATTGGTTCATTTGGCATTTGAATACTGGATGAAGTGGGAGGATTTCAGTAATTCAAAAAGAAAAGACTGAAGAACAAGGACGGCTGTGTGTTTGGGGTTTGGTTGGTTGTTTTGGTGGTGGTGGTGTTTTTTCTTAATGTTTGGAAGATTTAGGGAGAGTTGAGTGTATTCTTGGTTCAGATTTTGCTCTCACAATATGTAGGTAGCTGAGAGATTTGGCTAGAGAAAAATGGACTCGCTTTTGGCCAGAGACCAATCCCAGAGAATTTCAGCCCACAGAATCTGATACTCCTGCTCATATTTAGTAGTCTAATGTCCCCAGTAACCCCGTTGGTATGACTCAGCATGAGCAAGGGAGCCAAAATCCAGTCCTGAATGTTTTTGAAGGTTAGGAGTATGTCAAATACATTGTAAGAAATAGCTGCTTCTCCTTTCAGTCATGCCAGCTTCTCCAGGGAAGCATGAGATGCTGCTGCCTGCGAGAGTGCTGCTTCCTTTGTGTCTTTTCTCTGGACTTGTAACTATCACTGCCTGTTTTGGATGGGAACAACACTGGGTTCAGCATCATCTCACACACATCCCTGTGGAATTTATGGAGCAGAGATACCGTTCTGCTATTATTTATTATGAGTTATTGCAAAAAAATAATGTTAATTATTATAATACATATAATATTGATTAATAATTAACACAAGACTAATTACTAGGCTATATTATTAATTACTGGAATCAATATAAATTGCTATCATAAGTGTTATGATAAATGTTGTGGCATTTCAGTACTTAAGGGGGGCCTATAAGAAGGAAGGGGACAAATTTTTTAGCAGGGTTAGTTGTGATAGGACATGGGAAGTGATTTAGACAGAAGGAGGGTTGATTTAGATTTATTTTTTTTTCAGGCCATGGCATATTTCTGTTCAAAGTCTGAAATGGTCATGTGCTTGAGAGCTGCATGATATGGGATCATGCATGGGATCTGTAGGTATAGTAGACTTTGAATGGTTGCATAATGATCTGGTTTAATTGGGAAGGCTGTGGGACCCTAGAGGATTGTGTGTAGGGCAGGTGGGAGGTGAGGTTATGTATGTGGCTGTGGGTAGATGGGAAGTTGGGACAGGTAGCAGGTGAATTTTGGTGCCATATATGGGAGCTGAGCAGATTTGTGAAACAGTACAAGTGCATATATACTGTATATTATATCAGAGGTGGATGGTGAGCACTGAGGTAATGGATCACAAAGCTATAGGACAAATGGAAAAAGGAATGCTGAGCACATGGACAGTCATGTGTCAGAAATGTATAGAGCTGGTGTAGTATTAAGGTGCTGGCCTAGCTGGTCCCTGAACCCTAGATAGATGTTTGCGAAGATTTCTGCAAAATAATCCAAAAACTCCTACTCCAAGCCTACAAACTGATTGTCACCACTTGATTTTTGCATGCTAAGTTCCAAATGCATCTTGAGTGCCAAGTTTATTTTTGACTGTGCTCTCTTTCAGACCATGCTCTCTTGGTAGCTGTGGTGGTTTGATGCTGGCTGGCATCCAGGTGCTCACCAAAATTGCTCCATCACCTCTCCTCAGCTGGACAGGGGGATAAAAAATACAGCAAAAAGCTTGTGGGTCAAGATAAGGACAAGGGGATCATTCCCCAAGTACGTTAAATGCAAAACAGATCTGACTTAGGAAAAAATAATTTAATTTGTTAACAATGGAATCAAAGCAGGATAATGAAAAGTAAATCCAAATCTTAAAATATCTTTCCCACACTCCTCCCTTCCTCTTGGGCTTAACTTCATTCCTCATTTTCTCTCTCTCCTCCCTTGCAGTGGTGCAGGGGAACAGGGAATGGGGCCTGAGATCACTTCATCACAGCTGTCTTTGCTGCTCCTCCTGCCTCAGAGGGAGGATCCTCACACTCTCCCCATGTCCATTGTGAGGTCCCTCCCACAGGAGACAGCCTCCGAGAACTTCTCCAACATGAGTCCTTCCCACAGGCCACAGTTCTTCACAAACCTCTCCAGTGTGGGTTCCCCACAGGGTCTCAAGTCCTGCCAGGACCCTGCTCCAGCGTGGGCTCCTCTCTCCACGGGGCCACAGGTCCTGCCAGGACCCTGCTCCAGTGTGGGTTCCCATGGGGTCACAGCCTCCTCTGGGGATCCACCTCCTCCAGGAAAGGGTCTTCCATGGGCTGCAGGTGGATAACTGATCTATCCTGTACCTTCATGGGCTTCATCTCAGGCTGCAGGGGAATCTCTGCTCCAGTGTCTGTAGCACTTTCTCTCTGTCCTTCTCCACCAACCTTGGTGTCTTCAGGGCTGTTTCTCTCACATACTCTCACTTCTCTCTCCCGGCTACTTGCACAGCTTCCACCCCCTTCTTAAATACATTATCCCAGAGGCGTTACTACCACTGCTGACGGTGCACTTGGACTTGGTCTGTGGTGGGTTTGTCTTGCAGCTGCCTGGCCTTGGCCCTGTCAGACACAGAGGAAGCTTCTGCCAGCTTCTCACAGAAATGTCCCCCTATCAAAACCTTGCCACACAGACCCAATACAGTGTGAGACCACTAAAACCACCTGAAATGGAAACCACAAAAAAGAAGCATGGTCCTCATTGACTAGAGGCAGATGACTTTAGTCCACTCTAGTATTTTTAGTTTGACTTCCTTGGGAAGTGAAGCCTAGATGATAGTACATGTGTATCTGTCCATATGTTCTTCCTTCTAATAACTTTTCAGTGCAACCAATTTCAACCACATTTAAAAGAGGGTGGAAAGCTAAAAAGTAACTTACTCCTGTTTGTTTCTTAAAAATGGGTGATTAGGTAATGCTCCACTCACTCCATATTAGAAAAGCCGAGAAATATGTAGGTAGTACATGGCAGCAGCCAACCAGGCTAAGGCAAGCGGTGTCTTGCATTTTGTCTTTCATTTTGGTCCACTAGGAAGCAAGACTAGCCATAGCATGGATTTATTTTTCCTACAGATGTCACAGGGGATTTGTTGGGTTCTGGCTTTTATCAGAGAAGGGGGATTTTTGAGATAGCAGACAGGAACCCAAGGGGAGGCAGGCTTGGTGCCCTCTGTTCACAGAACAGCTTGCTCTACAGCAGTCTAATAAGAAACACTTTTGAAATGACATCATTAGTGATGAGAATCCTACAGACCTTTCCTGCATTTGGATGGGTCTGTAGGATTTTGCTCTACCTTTGCTCATCCACACCCTCAATGCGTAAACTGAAAATTTGTGTCCTTTAGTGCTGGCATCCTCACAGGCTGCCTGGTGACCACAATAAAGGGCACAATGGGGCCACAGGGCTGGGTGGGCAGTCCAGCTGAGCTGTCACACTGTGTCCCAGGAACTGGCCTCAGAAGTTGTGCACTCACACTGCCTCCACGTCCCCAGCTGAGAAAGGGCACCATGCCTGGAGAGTGACTGATGAAAAGCCCTGTGTGAATGTAAAGCAGTACTTCGTTCCTGGTGTTCCTCTAACTGGAGGCAAGGATTTTAGGGGGAAATAGAGCTACAGGAACCAATTACTCCTTCAGAAAAAAAGTTTGTGCTACATATGGCAAGAGGAACCCGTATTTGAAAGGAGCAGGGTATTGGGAGAATCCTTCTGTGAGCAAATGGTTGCTTTTCAAGCTGGATTTCCCTTATAGAAGGAATATTTCTGGTCCCTCTGAAATTGCAGGGAAGTCACAGGAGATCCAGCAAAGATTAATGCAGGTTGATGCTTGCTATTTTTTCCTGGAGGCCTTGGCAGCTCTGTAATTACAGTTGGTGCATCTGAATGTCCCTCTGGCCCCAGTGTACTGCCCGGCAGTGACACCAGCATCAGAGAGACCCTTGCTTCAGAATCTGTCAAGCAGAACTCCGCTGAGAAACCGAACCTGCCCGGCTGTGCCTCTTGTTGTGGCAATGAGGAATATTCCTCTGCTGAATAGCCTCCCCGTGTGCACTGGAGCTGGAACCTGAGGGACTCTGGAGCCTGGAATGGCTCACAGACTGTGATCCAAGAGATACATTTGTACAGGAATGAGGGAACCATATTTCTATAGCATAACGTATATATATATATTTATATATATAAAAATGAAATAAATGAGCTGGTTTGCAACACTAGGTGGCAGAGGTGGGATCTGTTCTGCTCTGAGCGCTGTCCTATAAGGCATTGCTTGTTTAAGTACAGTCGCATTTAGTTGGAGCTGCAGGAGAGAGACAGAGAGATTCTCTGTGTTTACAGCCAGCCCAGGCTACGGTGGAGCATCCAACCTGGCCCCCCCTTTCTCCAGCACTTGAAGGGGAGAGTGAGAGGTTATTTGGGAATCTGGCCACCGCGGGTCAGCTTGCGCTGCGACTGGATTGTCAGAGCTGGCAAAGCAGAGCCCAGAGGGACTGAAGGGAGACACGAATCCCATTTTCTTTGAGAGGAGCGAAGAGGGAAAAAAAAAAAAAAAAAAAAAAAAGATAAATTGAGAGAGAGAGAGAGGCAGAAGCGAAGAGACGGAGAAAAAGGCAGAGGAAGCGGAGCGAGTGAGAGAGAAGCATGAGGACCTACTGGCTGCACAGTATCTGGGTGCTGGGATTCTTCCTGTCCCTCTTCTCCTTGCAAGGTATGTGATGAGTTCCTTCTCGCAACCTCCTCAAACCCTTCTGCTTTAATTGAGGCTGATGGACTGAGGATGGCCTGAAACATGGAGCTGGAAGCTGGAGATTCCTCTCCCCCCCTTTTCCCCTCCAAACCTTCCCCCCCCCTCCTTGCCTCAGGAAATAAGCCAAGGAGAGATCGCTGTTGGTGAATCCTATGGTTAGAGGGCACTGCATGTGACTGACTTTGCTGCTGTATTTATGCTTTTGCAGAGGGGGAGTTTGTGGGGGGAGTACAGTTAAGATTTGCAAAGGAAAAGAGTGGTGGGTGAAGGTGGCATCCCCTCCATCCACAACCGCTGTTTCTCAGCACTTTGGGTCACAAGTACTGATTCTCCTCGATTCTTTACCTTCCTGAGGAGATACGTGTTAAGTTTATTTTGGGGTGGTTTTTTTTTTTGTTTGTTTGTTTTGTATTGTGGGTTTTTTATTATTTTTATTTTGGTTTTGTCTGGAAAGGGGGAGGTTAGAGGAATCTCTATGCCTCTGGTCTGTCTGTAAAAACACTATGTCCTTCCCCTCTATACCAGGAGGGAAGAAAAAAAAAAAAAAGAGAGAGAGAGAGAGAGAGAGAGAGAGAGAGAGAGAGAGAGAGAGAGTGATGGAGGAAAGACAGGAGATGAAAATTTGTTGGGTATGGGGTTTTGTTCGGTGGAGAATTGCCAGCTGGGTTTCTTGCTTTAAGAGCCAAGTGTGAGTATGGAATTTAGTTCGAAGTGATGACAGGCATGCTAGCTGGTTTTGAGATGCTTTCTGTAAACAGGAGTTAAGGGTTAATGCATTCCATGCTGTATGTATTAATACATGTCACACATGTACATATAATCATAGCCTTCAAAATTGCAGCTTGTGCATGATCCACACTCACACACACATCAGTGGTCCTTCCTGCACGCACACACACACACACACTCTCTCAGGGATATAGCAGGGAAGATGAATAAACTCACTCTGGCACATACACTTCTAGCTCCCTAGCACATGCAATTCCTGGAGAGTCTGCTTCTCTCGTGCTCACGTTCTCCCTTCCCCTTTCCCCCCTCCCTCCTTCAAGCCTCCATCCTGAACACTAGTGTTCGAGGTTGCTTGCATATTAAAATCCCTTGCCTATCCTGCTGCACTAGCCTTGTAAGCCTGTGTGTGCACACATATGCATACACGTAGGTGAAAATAGAACTAAATAACTTAGATGTACGCTATCTGGCCTACTCTGTGCCTCACAGTCTTGCATTCACAGTGAGCTGCACCCTTAGAGCGTGTGTCGCTCGCACACGGCTTTTTTCAGGGTGCTTTTTTCTCACTCCTGTACATATTAGTGCAGGAGTGCCGTGCACGGAGATATGCCAGTCACAGCTTCCTCACTTCCCCTTAGCTCCTACTTTTACACACAGTCTTGCATGTACTGTTCTCTTCTATTTTGTGTCTACTAAGCAAATTCCGGTACAGGCGGGCTCCCTGTCACACACATGCTTTCTATTGCAGCCTCACACCTGTCACTCCTGCAAGCCCTCACTATGGAATCCTTCATTTTTTGCCACCTTCTCACATTTGCTGAGTGCTCCTTTTCATACAGTCTCACTTCTCCCATTTCTGGGTCTCTTACAAATGCTTTTCACTGTCACATATTTTCTCTCAACTTCCATTCTCTGAAGTCTGGACTGTGAATCCAACACCAGCACCTTCCAGCTGACTTCCTTCCTTGCTCTCAAGTGGCTATTTCTTGACAGAGAAGGAGGATTTTTCCCGGCACATAGGTTGTACATGGGGTAAGAGGAGAACTGTGTAGCATAAGTAGATAATGTCAGCAATGAAGTTGTGTAGCTTGGTGTGAACTTAGCCCTGCTCTGGAGGATTAGACAGAGAACTGTCAAGAAGGATGGACGTCGGCAGCTCGCGCTGACTCGGAGCGCTGCCTGTCTCTCCGATGCACGTTTCCTAGCCTGCAGACCACAGCGCTTGCTCCACGCAGTGTTTTCGAGTCACAAGCCTTCCCTGAGTTGTGACCCAATGCTAGCACAGCCAGGAGCTGTTTTAGTCCATCCTTACAGCTGGAGCTCATGCCAGGCTACAGGCATGGACAGGCTTTTAGCTTCTGTTTTAGTGAGTTAGCACTGCCACAGTTGTATCAGCCACATCTATTCTCGGTTTGAAGGCTTCAGGGAAGGTCTTTTGAGGTCTGTATTATCAGGTACCCTCTATAAAGGCAGAAGCAACACAGTTGCCCTCCCTAGGTTTGGAAATGGGATGGGATGGTGTGGTGTTGTATGAGTGCTTGCAAACCTGGAGCTGCTTTTTCAACTGCTCCCAAACTTCTGGCATGATATTAACCAGAGCACTGCTGGATCTAGCTTCATAGCCAGCAGTAATTTCCTTTCTTCGATGTGAAGAGTGAGGGAATGGGGAGACAGGAGTACAGGGGCTGCATGGGAGGAGTAGGGCACTGCCTGAAGCAAGCCTGAAGATATTTGAAGGAGCTGAAAAGGGGTGGGAAAGTATTGTGTCCTTAAAAAGACCCAACGAAACAACACAACCCCATTCCCCGCAACAATATTTATTTCAAATTAATTGTTTTTCACTGAAAAACTGTGTTAACAAGCCTTGAACACTTCTCTAACCCTGCTGAGCACAACTCTGTGAAGCACTTACCCCAGGGAACGGCAGTATAGGCTTTGAGAGGCAGTGACCCCGGGCAGAAGGCTTCCAAGACCTCTGTGCGCACACGCCTCCAGAGCCAGACAGGCGAGCCCGCACCTCTGCGAGCTTCCCAAAACTTGTCCGTGCCCTCTGTCCCCTTTTCCTCGCCGTCCGCTTGGGGGTGTCGGGGTGAGCGCAGCTCCCTGTCTTTCTCCGCTCTCCCAGAGGCTCCGGCCGCGGGGGAGAAGGGCAGCACTGCCGGGCCGAGGCTGAATAGCAGGCGCTGGGGGAGCGGGGAGGAAGCGCAGCTGAGGCTGGCAGCAGAGCCAGGGGCTCCACGGTGCCAAGCGGCCAGCGCAGCCCGCCTCCCCCTGCGCCTCTGCCAGGCACCGTGCAAAGCCCTGCCTGCCTGGCCTCAGGGGCTTTGGCACACAGTCAGCCTTTGCTCCTTCCCCCCTAGGTTAGATGCTACAAGTCCTGCACAGAGGATTTTATTTATTTTTTTTTCCCCTATTCCCCCATCACTCTGTTTCCTCGTTTTGGTGGCGGATTCGGATCCTGGCGTTTCTGTGCTGCTGCACGTCCACTCCTCTCCGGGAGGCAGGTGGCTCGGAGGCGGGATGGCTGCTCCTCCTGCAAGGTGCACTGGCCTTCCTGCCCTGCGGGGGATGGAGCAATAAAAGTGCTACACAGCCCAGAACTACTGGTGGGTGGGATTTTCTAGGATTTTCTAGTGGCATGCTGCAGCTCTTCCCTCGAATTGATTCGTTTCTTAGCGCAATGTGCCTCAAAGCTTCTGAAAGAGATCAGATTGTTGGATTGTAAAGCTGAATTTTTTCTTTTCCTTCTGCCCTCCCCAACCAAGTCAAAAAATGGGTGTATGAGTATAGGGTGGAGAAGCAAATGATTAGGGTCTATAAAAAGATTTCATTCAGATAATTTAGAAGAATTTTGTGTTGATGTTTGCACTTTCACCTACTATTACTCTAACTTAGCTGTCAATATGAAAATTAATTTTTATTTCTTCACCCTGAGCATTTTATTTTAAAAAATGAATGCCTTGACAAATTATACATTTCCTTCAGCATTGCTTTAAGTTGAAAATTCTTCTAAACAAATTCTCTCCCTTGAAAAATAGCAGCTGTTTCAAATCAGCAATTTGCTAAAAAAATCCCAGCTTGTTTTCATGAACCTCCCTGACAACCCCACCTAATTGGTTAATTGTAAAGACTTTGTGTTTAAAAAAAACAAACAGTAAGATACCTCCACAGCCAATTTAGTGGAGTAAATGGTTTAGGAAGGGACATGCAGAACTGGCCTGCACAGTCCTGGCAGCATTTATTTATAATGTGTTTTTTGAGCTGCTCAAGGATGTTCTTGAATGGGGAATGAGTCTGATGAAAGAAATCACAGAAGCAGTAGGGTAAGTAGAATAGGATGCTCTAGGTTGGTACACAGCACAAATATTATCTGTAAAGTCTCATGTTTTACAACGTTACTGGGCAATGTGGGTGTGAAAAATGATGTGTTTGTTAATGCGTGAGGTATGTGCAATCTAAATGGATGGAAGAGTGTACCCGAGTGTTTCTGTGCTGATAATGTGTAATGGATGGGGAGAAGAGAGGGAGGAGCAGCAATGCGTGTGCCAGTGGTGACATTGTGGTGTATGGGGAACAGCATGGGGCGATTGTGATGTGGTTGGATAACATTTAGATACTGCCAAGTGGAGAGGAAAAAAAAAAAAAGACTTTTTCTGCTCTCCTGAATACACTTTTCTTCCTATCCGTTTCCAGTTCTGCCTTCTTGAGTAAGGCAAGGGAAGCTCTCACAGGATGGACGGTATTGATGAGGTGACAACTCACTCAGCTGCCTTGCATTCCCTTAAATGATGAAGGGGTTCAATATGTGAAACAAAATACTTTTCTTGTAGGCTTAGGACAGGGAAGAAGAAGAGAAGGCTTTTTATCTGAAAAGAAGGAGCATTGAAAAGATATCCCAAGTGTTTCTTCCAGTTCTATCCAGTGATTGCTGACCATAATAATCAATAATTACACAAGTAAGAACCCATTTCCTCTAGCTGTTATGAATCTCAGCACTCAGCTACCTGCTCAAAGGGCTTTGTTATCATATGTAAAAATTTGCTTCATCTTTTAGTCTCAGATATCTTTTTTCACACAATAGTTTTACTAATTCTGTAACAAAGAACCCTGTTCCCAATGTTTTCGGGCACTCATTTTCAGCCTTGGAACACACTAATAGACTGAGGAGGAGATGTGCTCTTTTATAGTTACTCATTTTACGTTTTCCTTCCAGTCAGGGTGAAGAATATAGCTTCTCTCATCCTAGGCTTCTAGCAGAACCAGTGCTTTAGGAGTGCACACCCCTTCTGTGTGCTGGCTGTGCCTTCTGTAAGCCTTGAGTGAGCCTTGCCTTGCTGGTGGGGCCCAGACCCTTCCCCCAGCAGATCTACTCTGTGCAAGGCTGAGTTGCTTAGGAATGGGTTAGACAAGGGATGCTGATGTACAGGTCTGGGTTAGACCTGTGTGTGGACTGGGTTAGACAAGGGATGCTGATGTACAGGTCCTGCAGCAGCAGCTGGGTGTTGTGTGTGGTTGCCTGGAGAGGCATGAATGAAGAAGAGTAAGGGCAAGGGATATCCTTTTTTCTGGGCTCCTGATGGATTTTTCTGTGGAAGAGGATCAGCTGAAGTGGTTGTTGTCTGGCAGAGGCTGTTAAAGGACTGAATGATCTGAGTGAAGTCTATAATGTTACCAGACAAAGACATCCTGGAAGAGTCTGGGAAAAGTCTTTCACGTGTGCCTTTGAACACAGGGATGTGTGTTTTGCCAAATATCCTGTTCTTTGTGCAAATGATGCTCTAAGGATGCAGAATTTTGCTGTCTGTGGTGCCCACAGGAAGCATGAATCTTTGCTTCTTTGATACTCCCCTTTCCTTAAACAAGGTGCATTACAGTTTCATTTGCTGTTCGTACTAAATGAGCAACGATTTTGGCAGCTGATGTACTCTTCCTGCTGTCAGTTTATCCATGATAAAATCAAAAATATCAAGCACAGCACAGACCATCCTGTCCCACTCTGAGAGGGAGCTAAGGGCATGTGTAGGTGAGTGTGAGACACAGCCCTCTCCTGGTGTCAGTGAAGGGCAGACATCTCTGTAATCAGCATGGAAAGGAGAAAAAAAAATGCTGGGAGTACATGATTTTTACAGAAATAGGCACAGGAGAAAGAAGCCCAGGTTTGATTCTGTGCTATGCCATTGGACTGTGGTACTTTGGCTGATGCTGATGAGTTTCCCAGAAGCTGAGGCATTTCCTTGTGAGGCAAGCCTCCAGTAGGTTGCCTGCCTGTGTGGCAGCATTGCCCTGCTCACCTGCATGGAAGGAAAAGGAAAAGCACTACAAGGGCTGCTACTCTAATTTTTCTGAGCCAGAGGAGAATTCTGTCTCACAGTGAAGTCTTACTGGCCATATCTGCTGTTTTAATGCTCCTGGGGAAGAAATTCTGCATGCCCACATGCTGAGGGTAAAGGGCCCTTTACACTAGCCATGCTTATTGGTCATCCACAAGCATAAAATAGGATTTTTCAGTGGCTGTCAGTTGTAGAGGTACTGGACTTTGAACAGTACCTCTGGGAGGAGATGGTTTTGGAGGCAAAGGGTATGCATATCCAATTAAGGCAGGTTGGTGTGTTGTGTTTTTTTGTTTTGTTTTTGTGGGGTTTTTTTGAAGAGTTGGTTTGTTTTATTTAAAAAAAAGATAGCATGGCAAAGCAGGCTTCAGAGGAGGGGCTCTGGCTTAAAGCAAAGGTGAGTGTAATCACAGCTGTGGGCTCACAGTCTGACTTTTGCAGTACCTAGATTATATAAAGCATCCAAAGGAAACTCAGTTCTTGAAATTTGTTCCCATTCCTAGAGTCTGCCTCTGTGTGACCTTGTGGATGCAGGTTTTTGCATTTCTTTCTGGCTTGGCAGAGCTCTCCCAAAAGAGGATGTTCCTCTCCTTTTTCTGTTGATTGTGCTGTTGGGAGGGGGGAAGATGTGGCAGGCAGGCCATGAGCACTGGGATGAGGGAGGGAGCGAGCAAGGAGACAAACGAAAGGCTGTGGGCCTTTCCAATTGGGAAATCAATAGCATATGAGTATGCAATGTAAGTGTGTAATCACAGCTCCCTCCCCTCTGCCCCTAAGCACTTACATTGATGGGGAGTTGCAGGCCAGAACCAATTAATCCTTACAACTTGCTGGGACAATAACTATTAATATTCTTCTGCATGCACTACGTTGCTGCACCTGCTTGGAGCCTGGCTGTGCTTGACCCTCGGCAGCTGACCCAAAGTTCCACCAAGGGAGCAAGACTCTCTGTGATCATGAGCCTTGCAGCCAGTGCACTGTTACCTGGCTTCCCTCTGTGGATGTTGGAGAGGCTGACTGGGGAGATATATACTTGAGTGTCTGAAAAAAGAGAGATTTGCTGGTAAGGTTTTGCCTGCAGGAAGGAGGGGTTATTCAAAGGGGCATCTGTGGAATTTTTGAAGTGTAAATGCATTTAGACTTTTGTCATGCTGGTATACCTTCATATAGTGAAGTATCTGCCCTTTGCCTTGTAAAGGTACTTTGTACAGTGGGATTGAAACATCCAGTTTTATTTGTGCCTGTATACATGACCTGTGCATAAAGGTATGGCCTTTGAATAGCTCTTCCTTGGCTTTTGGGAAGGTGCATGTAAGGAACAGAAGATAATATAAATATATACATATATACATATATATATATATGCATGCACATGCATTTGAGTGTGTGCATCTTAGAGAAAATGCACAAGTTGCATGGTAAATATGCTTGAGAAATGTTAACAAATCTGGTCCAGAGTTGTGTTTTGTGCAAGGGGCTTGTCATGAATGTTAGTTCAGGAGGTGAATGCAGCCCGATCGCTGATAGGAGTGTCTGTGTAGCTATGTGTGCTTTTGGAGTGACCATTATTCATAGCACATTTGCATCCTATCTTGACATGGCAAGAGATTGTTGCGGTGAAACAGAATTGTTTCTGTGGCATGGCTACCCCTCCTCATCTTTCTGCGATAGCCTCAGTGTAAGGTGGCAACTTAGTCATGCTTCCAGTCACCTGGGCAGGAAATACAGGCTAGAGAGTGGAAAGGGCACGATTGACTCCTACACTTTCATGGGAAAGTTTCTGGGAATAGAAGGAAGAGGATAAAAGGAGGCTTTCTTACATGCACAAGTTGCATTGTTTTTCACTTAGAGCAACATATTCAAAACCAGTACAGCCTGAGCCCACCTTCCTTGCATAGCAATGCTTTTTTATGAACTGGAAGCAGTCAAATTAGCAAGTCTGTACTCTGGCTGTTACCTTCATCAACACAGCCTTGCTGGTTGAACTTCCTCAACAGCACAGGCTCTGTCCAGCATGGTTGTGTTCTGTCCAGTCTCAGTTTGGGTAGCTGAGCAGGACAGACCTGGGCATGGCCTTCTGAGATGTTTTGTACTTCTAGATCTCCTGGAGAGGAAAGAAAATACTTGTCCTGAAGAGTCATGCTCTATCGATGTTGGGCTTTTATGAACTTTAATTTCTTGATGATTCAAAGAAAAAAAATTAATCATGCTTGCTCAAGTGGTGTAAGAGCTGTCTGTTGTCTAGGCCAGACTAAGGCACGGAAGGCAGGAAACAGTGGGAGCTGAAGTGAGGGTAAATAAGCTCTCCTCCATTTTTGTGTATCCTAGGTGCCTACTGGTGACTGGCTTTTGTACAATCCAGCAGCCACAGAACTGCAACAGATTGGGATGTTGATAAAAAAAAAAAAAAAGTCCAGCTGCAGCATGAGGTAAATAGCTGTGGCATTGCCCCAGAGGGACCTAGAACCACAGCCAGCAGTGCAGTCTTCCTTCTCCTTTGGCCTGCTGTGTGCACAGAGGAAAGGAAGAAAGAAAAGGCCATTCTGGCTGGCTTTGCTCTGTCTATCCTCATGTAAACATTTGTAGCAACAGCCTTTTCTTCAGGCTTCAGGGAACCTCACAAGACTCCTGCATATAGGCTCTGCTCATCCCCTGGTCAACCCCAAAAGTTTTTGGTGCTTTTCTCTTCTTCCTGCTGACCAAAGTGTGACCCAAATCACCACAAAAATTGAAACAAACACTTCAAGCTCTCCTGGATGCTTGAAGCTTTGTTGAAGCTGCTGTGTTTCACACAGCGATGTGAAATATACTGGGGAGGAAGACGACTTCAAGGCTCTGCTTTCCTTCCACACACAGGAGTAATAGCTCTGTCAGTCTTTCAGAACTGGGGATGTTAAGTGAGAAGAGGTTTTGAACATGCTGCAGGGAGGGGCTTAGGGTGACCTTGTTCTAGAAGAAACCCTCTGGAGCTGCCACCTTTCCTTGGTGCCTTAGTAATAATAATGCCAAGGTTTTGGGTTCATCCCCCCTATGGGCCACTCTAGAGATGGACTCAATGATCCTTGTAGGTCCTTTTCAACTCTCAGAATATTCTGTGATTCAGATGTCTTGAGAGCTGGCAGGAACCTTGACAGGTTTCTTTCTGAACTCTTTCTCAAGTTCTCCAGAAGTTTGTTGAAGCAAAGATGAACATCTTTGCTTCATCAAAATGGCATTTTTTCTAATATAGAATAAAAAGCTGTTTTGTTGGAAAAATTCCAACTTGAGTTTCAAGAACAGATTAAGGCACAAGTGCTTAAAGGCCTTCCTGTGATGTGTTATCTGCTGTCATAAGACTACATCAAAGTCTCAACTGTCATCTAAAACAAAAAAGTTCTGAAAATTGTGGCCTTTATAGGTGTTATCAAAAACTTGAAAATGTTACCTGAGTGCAGCCAATAGCTGGTGTCTGTCCTGAGCCTTCAGGCAGCTGAAAGTGCTGCACTGAAGATCTGTCCTCACTTTTTTTTGGAAGTGGATTTCCTTGAAAGAGACCCAGCTGGTGTCACTGTGGAGGAGAGAATGTCTAGTGAGCAGAACTCGTGTCCTGTAGCGATGCTGTGTCTGAACCAGAGGACGAGCATGTGCATGTGTCTGTGTGTGCATGGCATGTGCAGGGCCTGTGCTGTGATCACTAGAATTACAGTCTAGCCAGATAACAAGCTGTTGTTGTTTACAGCACTTGGTTCCGGGCACTTCAATTCCAGAAAGATGTAAACAAAATTAGAGGGAATTCAGAGGATTGCAAGGAGAATGATTAAGGGGCTGGAGGGACTGACTTATGAAGAATGCTTGTGAGAGCTAAATATATAGCTGTTTTGGCTAAATGACTAAAGAGGAGCTATGCTAATGATGTAGGCATACTGGGAAGGCATGAAGAATTGTCTACTCTGGACTCAGAGCCAGAAGAGTCTCTCATGACAGAAAATATGGAGGAGGAAAGAAAAAATTGCCAGGAGAGGAAAAATACTTAATGGAAGAAAGAGATTAGATGGTGATACAGCTTTGTTAAGAATCATGGTGAAATTGCTGTCATTTGGGAGATCTGAAGTTTGGCTGGGCAGAGCCCTGGAGAATAATCCATGCACTACAAGCTTGAAAAGGTCCCTTGAGAGACAGTCTAGATGCCTTAATAGATTTTTATGCTGTCATTAATTTCTGAATCACAGCTAATACTTCTAGTCTGACAAAGAGCCGTATTCTTTAAAGTGTTTTTCTTTCTTGCCTTGTATTATTTCTGCTGTGATGCAAATACTGGCTCAAGATATGCAAGGAAGTCTTCTTCTATATTAACAATTGAAATACTGATTGTATCAGCTGCTTAACTCAAAACCCTTTTTCCTTTCTTTTAGTGGAGTGTTCATTCAGATTTGTCTGATAGGTGGGCAAAGGAAGCCTGCTGGATGCCAAGGAAGGTGAAAACCCAGTGTCTGTAACTCTGTCCTGTGAGCTGTTTTAGGCTTTGACAGGTTCCCCGTTGACACACGTGGCATATATAGACCCTGCTCTCTCTTTACCTTGCACATTTCCAAAATGGGTAACTGAACACTGGACTGGTCCCTTCAGGCTCAGAGGTTGATGTGGTTGAGCTTGTAGCATTCCTGGCACGTGTCACAAGAGCTGAGCCCTCCCAGGGCCATCAGTGAGCTGGAGGGAGCTGGGCCTGCGAGGGAGGCAGCAGGAGAACAAGATGACAGGAGACTGCCAAGTTGACCAACAGCACATGGGGATCGCCCAGCTGGTTTGCTCTAATCTCACCTACAACAAGAACTGAAAAGTGAGATTGCTGGTGCTGGCTGCTTGGTTTAATTGGAATGGGAACTGACAGAATTGAGAGCAACTTTTGTAGTGGATGCTGGCTGGCACCATGGACTTCCAGAGGTAAAAGGTATTGTGTCTTGAGTGAAAGAGCCAGGATACATAACGGGAATTATCCAGACTGAAGATTATTTGTGCCATGGATGTGGATCCAGAGAGAGTTCATCATAGTTTATTAGCTCAGGTAGAGCACTATGCAAATTGCAATCTGTTTCCTGGCCAGGAAGCAAGGAGCACCATTTTGCATCACATGCAGTCCAGACTGTTCAGCGTTGCTGGATCTTTCCCAGTCAGTGAGAGGCCTGTTTGATGGCCTCAGCAGCTCAGCAGTGCCAGGGAACAAAACGTGGAGACAGCTGACTCTGGGTGGAAATTGATGCTACTCAGCTTGGACTTTTTGACTAGCCTTGTTATGTCCAAGGTGGCTGCTGGTGGTGACATCCTTACCACAGGCACCCCAGCAGGGTGGGGGAACTCATCAGCTCAGATGTGGTGCAGTGGGAGTGCAGCTGGGCTCTGGCTCTGAACCAGAGACAAGAAACATTGTGGGCTTGGGTTGTCTGTGCTGAATGTGTTGATATTTGATGTTGGAATCTCCTCTTTAAAAAATATGCAAGCCCTGAAAAGAATAAAAAATCCCCCCTTATCCCCACCTTTGCATTAGGTAGAGATTCTGCATTTGTGCCACAATGGGAAAACTGTGAGATGTGAGAAATTTAACTAAAAGATGATAAAGTGGAGAAGATTAGCAACTCCAGAGGTGATAATCTGTGTTGGCAGATATGAGTTGCTCTGGAATGGCAGCGTGCTTGCTCATGGAGATGGAGAAATTGGAATATAGGTTCAAAGACCAATGGACCTATTGTTTCCCCTGTATTATTCTGGCAATCTGTGGGCCCTCTAGTGGCACAGCTCATCAAGGGAGGTGGAGATACACTGCTCCTACCATTCACAGTGTCACCTAAGAGGAGGGACTACATGTTTGCAGCCCAAAGGATGAGGTTTCTCAGCCCTGGCTCACTGCAGAGAGAGGAATGGAGTGAGAGCAAGATAATTTGTGTAGTAATTGTGTTTTTTGCACGCAGGAAATTGATTTGTTACAGCACCTTTGAATCATTGTTCCGTAGGATTTTGCTAATCTCCTTCTAACCCCGGCAGAACGTTTGTCGCTTTGCACCCAGCGGTTGAGCCAGAGCGTGTTGCTGCTGCCTTCTTTAGTTACTGGGGCAAAGGCACAGCAGCAGGAGACCTTGAAATACATTCCTGCAACTATACAAGATGGAGCTCTGGGTCCCCTCTCTGGGTTGCATGAACTGCAACTCTGAAAGGAAAAGAGAGACCCAGGGTGTTATAAGGAAGAGGGCAATTGGTGGCAAACTTGTGGTTTTATTGCTGTGCTGAACTTCTGAAGGAAAACCCAAGCACTTCAAAGGCAAAATCAAAAATTACCCAGACATCCATTTTCTCAAATTCCTGTAAAGATGTCTAACAACAGCATTACCTAATAGCAAAGTTCACAGGAAGGGAAACTCTTCTCAAAGGAAATTTTTTGTTTTGCTTTTCTGCCATTCACATGTTTGAACTAAGTGAAAAAAGTTCATTGATACTATGTAGTCACTACTTTCGTTAGTAGCCTCAGCTGGTGCTGTAAAAATGATCATGCAAATAGTAAAAAGAGAAACTGTTTGGGAAAATATGGGTTTCTTATGTAAACTGTTACAAAGAAGGATTTCTCATGGCTAGGATGGCCTTTTTGAAAGAAGCGGAGACTGCTTCTAAGCCAGTGCAATATAAGACATTGAAATCTATTTCTGTTCCAAAATAAAGCAGGATCTGGAACATGGTTGTCCCACAGTTCAGAAAGCACATTAATCCCCGGGCCCTGTCCTGCTTTGGAGAGGTGTGATTTTTCTCTCCAGTTGTGTTTTTAGCCACTATATGTGTTAGAGCTCTGTGACTTCCACCATTCAGTGGGACTTGCATGAAGTGCTAGATAGTAGGCAAGAAAAATAAGTCTGCACCTGCCACACAGACACAGGTAAAGAAGTTTGCATATCCAAAAGCACCCTGGTCCCAAGATCTCTGTTCCTTGGCTTGCTGTGCTGAAGGCAGGCTGTGGAAGAGCCCCTACTTGTCACTGCAGATGGCTGAGAACTGCTTGGCTACATGAGCAGAAGTGCCTTTGCCCTTGCAGGTATGTCAGCAGCAATATTGGGGATGGTGGCCACAGAAAGAGAGCTGAAACTGTGTATTTCCCTTGGAAGTTTTGGAGGTGGGCAGCTCTGTTGTATTTGTAAAGTGTACAGTGTGGGGTCTGCTCTGCAGTCTCCAGTCAGTGTGGCAAATTTCTTTTTGCTGCTGATGTTGGCTCGCTGCAGCTGCAAAGAAGGGGAAAACATGCTCCTTTCTTTCATCTCCCTGCATTAAATTTTAACCACCTATCCCACTTCGTGTTTCCATGCTGCAGCTTTATGAACCAAAACGAGGGACCTAGATGTACTTGGAGTAAAACTGAGTAGTCCAACAACTTTTATGATGTCTACCTCCTGCACCGCTGAGAATGTATGACCTAATGTTTTTTAGAAAACCATCAGTTCTGTGTTGGAATTTGAGTTCTGCTCTGTGGCCTTGTTTGTTGTTGTGGGGTAGAAGATTGCCTAACCCTTCTTCAATTACTTTTTTGCTTTTCTAGAGTTTTTTATGTGGAAAAAAACAAGGAAGAAGAAAAAAAAAATAACTGTGAGGGCTATTTGTCTGGTTTAGGCAGACCCAAAGTAGAGTCCCTAATCCAATTTCATGGAGCAGAGGCTTCAGGCTGGATTTATGCTGTCTGTCTCTAGGAGGTTAAGGATGTGCTGTTCAGTTTGGTTGTCCTCGGCAGTACCTGTTCCAACTTGAGGCTACAGAAATCTGACACTGGGACATGTCTTCGAGGGGAAGAGCTGTAACTTTTCCTTTTATCTTAGTTGTAACTGTGTCCTTTTATCAAAGAATGTTCTGCCCTACTGAGTGAGAGGATACCTTTATCCTTCTGCTCTTTCCCAGTGCTATGAAATGCAGTTTTTTCTTGTCTTCTTTGTTCCCCCTGTTGAGGGTTCTCCAAGCAGAGCATCTTTAACTCACTCGAAGCCAATTTCCTATGGGGTCTGATCCAGAGCATAAGGGTTGCATCTTGGAAAGCCAAGCACAAAATTTAGTTTGCAGAAACTACAGGGCCAGTGATGTGAATGCAAGCAATAAAGCATCTACCCGGGTTCTTGGATTCAATAGTGTCTTGCAGAGCAGGCTGGCAGTTGGAAGAAACACTTTCTCATGCATAAATTTGGGCACCTTTGAGTTGCAAATGACTAAGAGACAATAAAACACACATTGCCACTTTCATGGGGACACCTTTAAAGCCAGGACTGCGCTTTCAATTAACTCTGCCGTATGTGGCCGAAGTCGACAGTGCATAAAACTTTGATAATTTCACATTTTAAAAATGTATCGGAAACCCTCATTCATATATCTTCACTGAAAATTTCATGAATTGCACATTTCCTGGTGTTAGATGTTCAATAAACTTAAATTATGCAGCAATTTACATCTAGAAGATTTGCTTTAAAACTGAAGACTGGCTACTTCTCTTCTGGGTTGAGAAAAGCTCTTTCTTTTCCTACCCTCAACAGTTAGAATGGGCAGTCTTCTCCAGAAATTGTTGAAGATCTGTACTGACCACTAAGTAGGAAAATATCTGACATGAGGGAGATCTGAAAGATGTCAGCAAATGGCTGGACCCCCTTGTATCCCTCTTGATGTTGCATTTTTGCTCATTTCATGGACATCAGTATTGGATCTATCCAGAATTTTTCCAGTGAGACTTTTCTGTATTTTAATTTATTTTCAACTAATTGTGGAACTTGAGATTAGAGGGAAGAGAAAGCTTGAATGAAACCAGTTTGTGAAATCCTAGATGCCAGTTATTAGCAAAGAGTATTTCCAGTACAGGATTAGTCAGGTTGCTGGGGATATCTCTCTAGATCGTAGAATCCCAAGGTAAACTCACAACTTGAGGGGATGAAAATATGGGGTGTTCTGTCCATTGATGAAGACCAGTTCTTGCAGTACCCTGCTTGTCTCAAGTGTGCTTTATTTCCATACCATATCCCAAATTTGTGCCTTTATCTGAGTGACCTCAAAGGAATAACATGGAGTGTGATGAGGAAGACTTTAAACAAAGCTCTCTGGAGCTATTTCCTCCCTTTCAGTAATCTCATTTCAAAGCTTTTCATGGTTACTGAGATTTCTCATTCTTGTCCTTACTGCAACCAGGCTGAGAGTATAAGCAAGTTCTAACACACTCCTACTTTTCTATAAATGATCTCTATGCTCAAATATGGATGAAGAGTGAGGAAGGAAAATCAGAGCCCAAGGTACCTATGTGCAGTCCTTGGGACAGCACTGATGCTGACCAGCATGCACTCTCAAGGTAATCTTTTGACCATGACCATGATGGTTTGTAAGAGAAGTACCTAAAATTCCAGCAAATGTCCCAAACAGTTCATCTAATCAGGAGAGAGTTTGATAGCTTTGACTTTCTCCTGCAATGCTGCTTAGAGACTTCCATCACCTGTTACATCTAGGAATAGAAAGAAATAGGATGCACTGTACAGTTTTGTTTGCCATGAACAAAAAAAATCAAAACAACAAACAAAAACCCCCAAACAAATTAAAAAAAAAAAAAAAAAAAAAAGCCTGGACCCTGTCAATCCTAGCTGACCATGTAGAAACCAAAGTTTAAGATATTTCATCAAAGTTGTGAGCTAAGCTGGTGGCAGAGCAGAACCTGGAGGAGCAGTTCTCTGTCCAGTTCTCTTACACAGCACTCCTGTGCCTCATGCAGTACTTCCCTAGTTGGAGTCTCCCTGGGCAGGGTAGTGGGCAGCACTGCTGGCAGGAAAGGTGAAGGGGAGAGCTGAGGTGCAGGGGAGTGGTCAAGGAGAGGGCAGCTCCCTGGTGTCTTTAAGGAAGATGTCCAGAGGAAGGGATGGGGTGGATTTGGTAATGGTGCAGGGAGGAGGGGAACAGAAGTGACTGACAAGCTTTTGAAGCACTGTTTGCTTAATGGGAGCTCTTGCAAAGACACAGGCTGCATAAGCCATCAAGAGAAGATGGCTTCTCCCAGGGCCCTTGCAGCTGCACCAGGCTATGATAACAGAAATTAACTTCATCTCCTTTGTCTTGCTTTCCAAGAGCCCCAGAATAGTAGTTATGAAAACGGTGCTGTTTAATATTGTCTTTGATCGAGCAATCCAACGGGAGCCCTGGGCTTGTTCAGCTCGGCTTTGTTAGTTTCAGACCCCAAGGCAACAAGCCGTTGCCTTCAAAGCCCAGGCAGGGCTGCGTTAAGTGTGAGGCACACAGCAGAAATCCCAGTTTGTCAATTCAAATGGCGCTCACCTAGCAGTAGTGCCTGCACATTTAGATCCACAGCAAGATGTGGGAAGCAGGGCACACAGATATCCCCTCTGGGAAGTCAGCAAACAGGGCAACACCTTCAAAAGACAGCAACACAGGGTGGGTCTTTCCTGTTACTGTCCAGTTTTAATATGCTGCCTATTTTTTTATTTGCTGCCAACTGGTCTCCCAGTACACTAGAGCTGAGCAGTGTGTGATGTGTGAGGACAACATCACTGCAGAATGAAGCTTCCATTCGTCTCCTTCACCTCCCTGTGATAGATGTGCATCTTTCCTTCAACTCTGCCCTGTGGGCACTGCATGTACACCTTGGATAAGGCCTCCATCCTAGTTGGGTATAAGCACTGGAAGTCACCAAGCCTCTGACTTACCAAGAGTCAGCTCTAGGAGATATTTGCTACTTAACCAGTATGAAAGCAGCTGCTGAAAAAGGTCTGTGCTAGGGGTGGTGTGCAGGAGGGCTTGTGAGAACCATGAGGAAGAGCTCATCTGGTTCCAGGAATGCACTGTAATCCATGGGGACCCAAGTGCAGGGACTAATGGTCTCTCTGCAGGCAGTTCTGAGAGATGGAACTATGTGCTAAGGAAAACACTGCTGTGCTTTTTTTGTTTAGTCTCTTTCATTGCTTAATTATGAGACTTATTCTGCTTTGTGCCCCCTGTATGTAAAACAGGGGTGTGATCAGCTTTTATTAGGTGGTTGTATGGGGCTCATGTAAGATATAAATAGGGCAGGGAATCTTTGGATGCCTCAAAGAGTCCATTTCTCAGTTTTCTGGGGACTGATGACCACAGTGCTTAACCTCCATCTTTACATCTCTGTAAGCTACATCTAAAGAAGGTTTGATTATGAAATGTCCTGGAACCTGTTGTGCTACTTTCCTCTTATTATGGAAACTGTGTGCTCCTCTTGAAATAAAGGAGTACCAAAGGCATAATATTTTAGATATACAATTTGTTATAATAAAATTTGGAAAGTTGGAGGAGTTTCAGAAGCAAGTAGTTTAGTGATAATATTTCATGTGACAAGGATAACACCTGCCATTACTGCAGTCAGGGTAAGATTTAGACAGGCCATATAAACACTTCAGGTATATGTTCCCTCAAACCTGACATAAACAAATTGATGTTTAGTTTCCAGAGCCAGGTGTTCCTAAGCACTGTTAGAGAAAATAGTACAAAGATCTCCTTTCTGTTCCAGCAGTGCTTGTCCTAGCACTGCACATTGTTTTGTTATGTGCAGTGATGCTTGACACCCCTCTTCAGCTTAGCAGGCAACCAGAGGGACTCGCCCTACAGTGTGCTCTCGTGTATATTTTAGGAAGGATCAGCAGAAACTCTGGACAACAGTTGAAGCTTTTCTGAGATTCTGGTTCATTGCTTGCCTCTTGAAATTATTGTTGTTTCTCTGATTGTGTCCCAGCAGGACTTCTGTTTTCTTCTCTGTACCATGTAAGGCAACACAGTGAAAGTGAGAACTTCATTGATCCAACTAGAAAGAGAAAGATAAATGATGGCAAAAGTTTTGTTGTTTAAAGGTAACTGAGAACTGCAGAGGAGGGAGTTGCTTTTTCTGTGGTGAAATAAGTTACATTCCCTCTCTGAACCTGCTCAAAAAAGTGGCCATGGTTTAAAAAAATCTCATGCAAGTATGAGTAACCCAGGGCTTAGTGCTAAGAGGCAAAAATTTGGGGTCCCCATCAGGATTTGTCCTTAATGGGAACTACTCCTATCTCACCACATCAATGTCCCCTTCTGTTAAAGGAGCAGAGGGACTCTGTAGAATTTTAAGAGGTTTCATATAGTCAAATGCTGAAGATGTACAATTCAGATTATGATTTACAGGGGAAAAAATTCAGCATGTAACCTCTAGCTTCAGTCCTGGATGCACAGGAGGTGGATGAAGGGTAAAGGAGACTGAAAATTAAAATAAGCCAATATCCTAAACTATATTTTAATTGAATTTTCAATATCATCACCTTGGATATTATCATAGCAGGCATTAAACCCATACACATTATTCTGTAACTGTATACTATGTACAGTAAAAGCACCAGCTATTTAAATGGGAGAGTATAAAAAGTTCTTTCAGTATGCCTTCAAAATTGCTCAGTACTGTTGCTTATGCAATATTTTCTATTTCTGAAAGCTTAGAAGCCTGGAATTAAGTAGAGGAGAAGCCTTTTTAGGTTGGCAAGGCAGTTCCTCCCCACTTGACCAGTGCAAGCTCTTTCAATGACATTTAAAATCGGCCCCCTCATACCCATGCTGTTTAATTACAAAGGAAAGCCACAGCATTTCAGAACAGAAATATATGGGTTTGTTAAGATACTGGACTGATCCTCAGGGGGAGCTGAGCTTAATTCCTGCCTTTGCCACAGGCTCTCTTTAAGTCAGTCAATTAATCAGTTTGTGCCTTAGCTTACCTGTCTACGCAATGAAAATGAAGACAAAAGAAGTTCCAGCCCCATCTTCCCCCATACATAAAAGATGTTCTCTGTGTGATGGGTCCCAGTCTTCTCTCTGTTCTTTTATTGCTGTTTAGTATAAAGGTGTCTTCTTTCTAGGAGGGAAGTTCAGTTGATCTGTGCTTTCTTTTTTTTTTCCTAGTGTTTCTCTAGCTCCACGGATAAATGTGCTACTATACTGAGTTAAGCCGAAACAAAGTCTTTGCCATAAAAACTTGCACAAGTTAAATCTATTGGATCATTCGATCCATCTTGTCAATTATGCTCACCTGTACCTTGTGGAGCAGAGTGGTAGTCTGTGAGTAGTTAAGGATGTGATTGAATTTTCATTATAAGGCTAATATTTGTTCCTTGGTACTCATCACAGACAATAAAGAATCAGTCAGTTTGGGGGATGACTTTGCAGTTTTTTAATGAAGCTGACGTCAACTGGATGATATTTTCCGGACTTTTATGTGTAAAAAAAACCCAAAAACCAACATCTGATCTACGAAATTTTATCTGTATAAATATTAATGAAAGCATAAAGAATTTCTTTCCACTTTTATTTGTAGTAACAAGAAAGAAAAAGGGAGAAAAAGCAAGGTATTTTATTTTCCTGCAGTTGTTGACTGCAGATGAACACAGCTGGATCAAGATGAGTTGACTAGGTTTTAATTTTAAAAGTTAGGATTCCAAATAATGAGATCAAAATGGTTCATTGACTTGTTCCAGTGAACAAATTCTTGAAGTTAGGCTTTCATTAAAAAACTATGTAATGCTGTCTTTAACACTGTCTCTATCCCTTTTCCCATATCAAGAGGAAGTTTTCTCTAATCACAATTCCCTGGAGAGGTCTTTTATTGGTGAAAGGCAAAAAGTTTCCACTAAATGCTAATTAGAGAAGCTGATTGGAAATTGCCACTTTTGTAAATTGGCATTTTTCAAAGACTCCTCAATCCCTGGGCCTTCTCTTTGGTGGGGGGAAAGGTGAGACAATTACCCTTCTGCTCTAACTTGCTACATCCACGATGATGTAAGAAGGATGGTCACCTCTGCTGCTTTGCTCTCCAGACATCAAAGATCACGGCCAGGCCACTCCTCTGTGGCTCTCCTCCAAGTTGTAAAACCTGCAGCAGTGTCAGGCCTGTGGACTGTCTGGATCACCAGAGAGCACAGATCATGATGCACTCTTGAGATAAGGACATGCAGAAAGCAACAGAGAAAAAGAACACGGAGAAAAAATCAAAGGGAAAGCTGTGGAGCTGGGCCTGTTTGTGCCTTTCCTGGCTGGCCAGAGTCACATCTGTGACTTACCAAATGCACTGGGGTTTATTGCAACATCCTTTTAGAAGCAGCTATGCACTTCTTACCTTTTCAGGTTTTGAGAGATGTCTTGGTGGAACAAAGGTCCTTCAAAACCACTCCCAACCAGGGCTGGCATTTTCTTGTGTTTGCAACAGCCTGATGAAACAATGTGTGCAGGTTGCCACGCTTCTCCTTTATTTTGTAAGAGGAAGCAAAAATCTTCAGTGACAAACTATTCTTCTTATATTTTGTGACAAAGACTGGAAGCAATTCTGTTCAGTCACTGAACTCACCTTGACTCCTCTCATGCAAATGCCATAATTCAGAAGTTCTTAAGCAGTGGTGTGCAGTGCACAGCCATTGCCTATGGATCTGTACCATCTGTGGTGTTTTCAGTTAACTGATGGCAAAGGTGCAGGGTATCACCAGGGAAACAAAAGGCAGGCTCTGGATTATCAATTCAGTCATTCTGGAGCAGTGGCTTCTTTGCCAGGAACAAGGCTTCTGTATAACTGGTCTACTGTGTAATTAGTGACTAATGGAACAACAACTGCCAGTATATTAATTGTTATTGTAGCTGTATACAGAGCATTGTTCTCTCTGTGACAGACATATAAATTGTGTGCAACTGTGTTGTCCTTTCCAGAGAAGCTCTCTCTAGAGTTAGGTGTCAATAATGAAATTCAGCTGTTCCTGGAGGACGGATAATGTTATCTCTAAGGGCTTGTCTAGGCAGAGCACATGGGAAAGTTGATCTGAATTAAGTAACAAGGTGGGTTTCAAGTGGATTATGTAAAATGTATTAAACTGATGCATGCACTCACACTTGTTTGGAATTAAAAATAGCCTTCATTTGATTTAGTTTAATTTTCCTTTAAAGGGAATCCAACTAAATTAAATTAAAGCCACTTTAATGCTGGCTTAAAATGTGAACGTTAATATTCCCATGATCCATAGTAAAAATTCACCATGTTATTTTCCTAAGAAGAGGGCAAAGGTTCTCTTGGCATTCCTGGACATTGTGCTGAGCAAATGTGAAAGTTGCCTCGAGTATTCATTTTAACACTCTGAAACTCAGTGTGAGTTCCATCCTTTCATACTTTTCTTCATTTTCTTTTTTCTTTTTTTCTTTTTTACCCTTCTTTGAATACCCCGTGCAACTAGTACAGAAGGCTAGTGAAAGTGGTCATTTTAATAATTTGTGATATTTTTGGTTTGTGTGGGTTTTTTTTGTTGATGTTGGGTTTTTGGTTATTTTTTTTTTCTGTTGGTTTGTTTTGTTTTGGTTTTTTTTTGTTGGTTTGTTTTGTTTTGTTTTGAATCCTGGAGACTTAACTCTTCCCTATAGTGAAATGGAAGCACAGAAAGGATAAGTAATTTCCCCACAGAAACCCAGCATGAGCTGCCTATAGAATACAGCCTGAGATGTGCTGTGGCTGGCACCAATGCCTGGATGCTGGAAATTTGTGTGTCCACAGTCTCGTTTGGATCCTCTTTGCTTTCTTAGAAGAAACCTTGGTCTTGAGCTGTGAAAGGAACTTTTCACGCTTCCCAATATGGGCAGCCTACCTGATGTGTGAGCTGTAGGGCATCTTTTTGGGAGCCCTGCTGAGAACTGATGTTTCCATGGCTGAAGATCATCTCTTCTGACCTACAGGGTTAGCTGCTCACTGGGTCACAGGCAGACAGTGGGTTTGGGACTCTCATCACTGTGCAGTGTGGCTGAGCTGAGAGCATGCAAGAAGAGCAGCTGGAACATGGAGAGGAAGAAAGCCAAGCCCTGGGATCCCTTTGTAATGCAGAAAGCTTTTCATGAAGTCACGTTAAAATGAGCAGGCAGGCCATGATTCGAAATGAAATAAACCTTAGGAGCTCTGGAGTTTTAATGTACTGTTGATAAATGGATTCTTTTCTTATTCATCCCACTCCTGCATGATGAAGAAAGAAACTTTTTCTGTGAATTGACCTGTGTTTCTTTCAACTCTACCTTCCTAGATAATTCTACAGTGAGCTCCCAATTCGGTGACTTGTTAATCCTGGCCAGGAGTTAGGAAGACCATTGGTAATGACAGCCAGAATTGCACTAATGGAGGAGAGCTGTATTCAGCAAATTCAGTGAAGAATTCCCTTTATATTTCTTGTAACATAGTTCTACATTTCCTTAATGCAACGCACTACGCTTGTCTAAGTACTTAAATCTGTATGGGCTCTCTTCTGTTTATTAGAAATAGCAGAGCCAATTTTTATACACATCATGAACAGTGTGTCAGAGGCTAATGAGAGCATGTATTTTGGTTTGGTTTTTGCTTTCATGAGAAAGGCAGTGTTTTCTTGAACACTAACAGATGCATTTCCAGTGCTTAACAATAGAACCTCAGCTTAAAAGGTCCAGGCATTGTTCAGATGCCACTGTCAGCTGGAGAGATGTCACCTAGAATTGAAGAGCCATAAAAAAGCAAGTCCAAAAATCCTGTGCTGCAGCCTCTGCAGAGCAGTCTTTGTATTGTTTCTACATCTATGGGTTTGAACTCTTTTCTGAATTCAGAGGTGAGGAGGTTTAAGCTCACCCCAATTTTCAGTAGGTCTGTATTTCTGGCATCTCCTGTTTATTAAGTGTTCAGTCTGTTGGTGGCCTCACTGGCTGCTTTGTCATGTGGTTTGGATCTAGTGTTTAGAGAGTTGAGAAGGAAAAAAATGCATCAACCACCTGACAGCCAAGTCCATCAGTAATGTTCTGCCACTTTGTACTCGGGCATCTTCAGTGAATGCCCATGGCAATCTCTGCTTGAGAATTTTTCCCCTGCTCTATCGATATGTTACTAGCATGTTCAGGCACAGACACAGCCTTGGGGTTTTGAGGTTAACGTTGTGTTGTTTGATTGTTGGTGTGCTGCTTTCATGGTCTTATTAGTTGGCATGGAGGTCATTATTAAAAGGTGCCACCTTGCAGCAGGTCACATCTTCCTGTGTGCTCTACATCTAAGAGAGATGGTTGACTTGTTTTAAATCAGATATTGCTGCTAGGTCTTGTGATATGCCATGACTTTTTAATGAGAACTGTTTTATATCCTAATAAATGTGGGGCCAAATTTCATTGTTTGTTTTCCACCTGTAAGAATCCTGGAAACATTCCCTGTGATCACACAGTAGTTAATTTGTAGCCCAGTCTGGCACACACAGCAGGTCTCTATTGTTTTAGGTAGACATCTGAGGCATGGGCACCCTGACTCATGAGGAGGAGGAGAAGCTAATGCAAATACTATGTCAATGGTTGCACAGAGCTTATAGGATATAATTTGCTGCAGTCTGACATACTCATGGAAATTGCCAAGAATGTAGTCTTTTGTTTTCTGTGCTGTAGTCCCAGACTTAAAAAATCTCAGGTTTTCTAGAGAGAAGATCCTGTTCTGCAGATTGTCTCATACTGGCTGATACTGAGACTGTCTTTGTAAGAGACACTCTATTTAGGCAGGTCAGAAGGCATTCTGTCAAGTGAAGCATTAAAGACTTCATCTTCTGATATGGTTTAGGAATGCACAGATGCAAACACAATGAGATGATTTTTTTGGGTATCTATTTAGCTTCACTTGTGGATATTTCTTTATATTGCTTTAAACTTGGCTTTTTGTGCACTAGATTTTAAAGATATTATTAAGGCATTTAAATAGCTTTTAGGAATCTGGCCTTTGGTACTCAGGAGAGCAGAGCCCATCAGCTGTCAATCAGATTTGAGCTCTGATGCATCTAATTTCTGAAAATGAGTCATCAGGTTGTGAAATGCATGGGTCATTCAGTGAGAACTAGCTTGCAGACACCAGAAAGAGAGGAACCCAAGGCAAAGGCGGGAGGGATGACAAGATAGTGGAATTGCTGACTTTCAATTCCATGGCTGGCATCCTGGCCTGAACTGTTCTAGAAAGCAATCAAGAAAAAACATCCTTGTCTATAGCACCCTAACTTCAAGGGAGCTCATTGCTAGTAATCTTGCTTGCCTGCAGCATCCCTGTGACAAGTGTGGATAGATAGGGCAACAAAGCTGTAGTGACAGATTTAACACGGTGATGACTCTTAGTGCTTTCTCACTAATCTTTGTTTTGTGTTCCTAAGTCCATAATTACAGTTCAAGTAAACCAACAGAACTTAAAATTTGGAGGGCTCTGAGTGTTGTCTTTGATTAGTAAGAAGAAAAACCTCATATCTTGGCCTTTGTGGTACTTGTTAAAGGCATAAATTTAAGTAATAATTATGTATATTTCTACAGGGCCTTTGCTGTTTAGGGTTATGCTTTCTTTTTTTTCTTCCCCAAGGGAATTTCCCATTTCTTTCACACATCCTATGTGTTCTCCCACACAGGATGGGATGCTCAAGAGATTTGTGAGTTTGCAAGGCCTGACAAGTTCCGGAGGGGAGCAAGTGGGGTCCTGGTTATTTTAATTCTTCGTTTTCATTGCATGTGAAGTAGTCTTGAATACTGTAACTCACTTTTCCTGCCTCTCTTTCTTGGCCTGTAATCTCTGGAAGCAGATAAATCCTGGATGTTGCTACTATATGAATGAGGAAGTGTAGTTCTGTAGATTGATCATAAGTGATGCAAAAAAATTGGATATTTGGTGTTTAAGCTTCAGTGGCTTCTTGCAGTTGGATAGCTCTGGTAGGGAGAGTGTGACAGGATAGCTCCTTGGATGGAGTTTGCAGCAGCAAAACAAAGAGGGAAGAGAAAAGGAGACCTAGAGAGCCGACTGAGCCAAGACCTTTCTCTTTGTAGGTCACACAAGCCTCGCCTGCAGTGTCATTCCTCGAAAAACCAGGTTACTGTAGGATTGATCGGCTGAGGCCAGAGCTCAGATGTAATTTTCTCCCATCTCATTCAGAAGAGCCCCAAGTCATTGATTGGTGTGTGTGTGAGTGCAGCTTGCACAGCCCAGGGATGGAGGGTGTGGCTGTGTCCTGCTCCAGCTCATTTAACTCGCGTCTGACCCAGGGCTATGGCAAATTAGGGATTGTCCCTTTGAAGTGGAAAGCAGCTCCCATTTGCAGTATGCTGACTGCATTATCAGTCATCAGCATGCAATGGAGAGAGAGCCCTCACAGAAGCAAGTCTTCCAAAGGGACTCGATTATATGGCAGAGAGATGCAAACAGCAAACTCAGAACACTGTGCCAGTACAGGTTGTGTTAATCTGCTTGTTTCTCCAGCCAACAAATATTTGAGTTCTTTCTACCCACACATTTTCCCTAGTAAAACTCCTGTAAATATTCACATGTATGCCCTGGGCCCAAGTGGGTTATTTGGGTTGGAATCTAGGAACTCTGAGCTGCATTGAACGGATAGTGGTAAAAAATGGAAAAAGAGTAGCCAGTCCAGTGTACAGACCTGAAAGTCAGGCTACTATGGCTTAACCTGCTACTGATGATTAGCTGTGTTGCAGTAATTCCCTACTTTTAACCTATTCTGTTGCTCCCATGATGCACTTGCCAGATGGGAAGGGTGTTTGGCTGGGAAGGTTCTGTTCCACTGCATTCATCTACCATAGGCTTCTTCCTAACCTCCCTCATTTGTTGGTAATGGGATGATAATACCCAAGCATTTGTTCCATAAATACTAGATTATTTCTACATCCTGTGATCTCTGGAAATGGTTATTTATGCCTATTATACCTTTTAACAACTGTTAATGGTGGGGGGTGGAAATCAACCTGAATATTAACAGTCCTTCATGTTTCACCTCACCCTTATACAAACTGGGAGAATGCTTTCTCTGATCCATTCATACGAACAAAACTCAGCTGGGAGCACCAATTGCAGCAAAGGCAATGCATTATGCATAGGAATAAATTTTTATAGCCATATCACCTCGACTACAAGATCACCCATTCTTATCTTCTCGTGCCTCTTTGTCTTTGCAAATTAGATATATGTATAACAGTTAGTTCAGTCAAGATTCATAGTTACAGATTGGTGCATCCTTCCCAAAGAGGGAAAAGCAGATCTCTGCTTCTGACTCTAGCTGGAGTTCTAAGGATCGTATTCTCTTCTATACCAGTGATTTTATGCTATAGCCTAACCATGCTTGTTCTCAAGTGTTTATCTCTGTTTATCTCTGTGGCCATAATGGTAGGGAAATAAGGCACAAAGCTGGGGGATACAAGTATTTTTTTTTTTAATTTATTTTTAATTATTTAGGGATTTCTTGCTGTTTAGGATGATCTGTTTCAGAGCCACTTCTATTTTTTATTACTCTTTGATTGGCAAGATGAGTGTGTCAGTGTTATGAGTTTTTCAATTTTTGCAATAGGAAGACCTTTAATCCAGCCTTCCAGCAGGGAAATCAGTTGAAATTCCCAATGACATGTGAGTTCCATCTGAAAGAAGGCCTTGTAGGACTGGGGCCCAATTATATTACTTGACATTTTACATAGTGGTATCAGAATGCTTGTCTAACAAATACAAGACAAAGCCTGACCGGAGACAGCCTGCAACACAATAAAATAATAACACCACACAACAAGCCAATTACTTTACTGTTAAATTGCATAGAGCAAGAATCTACCATCCATGTCTTCTGGCTGTTGGCTTTGTTTTTTTTTTCATTCCATATTTGTCAATTCTAGCCCAAAAGGTCCCCTTTCCTGAAGATGACCAGCCAGTCCCTGTTTCCAAATGTCTCTTTCAGTTTAATTAGATTTGGCATGGGGAGCTTTCAGAGATAGTTGTCATTTGTAGGTAGTTGCACGGGTCAGACAACGCTTTTGCTGCTTCTCTCAGGTTAGCATTTAAATAAGCATTTAAAGTTTGAAATCTATATTTTAGGCTTGTTCTTCATAGAATTCATATTCCTGCCTAAAAGAAAAGAGGGTTGTTACTTTTCTAGTTGTTCTCAATGTTTCCTTAATTTGATTTCTCATTTTTTTCCCCCTCCAGGACAATGTTTAGCATCTATATGCTTAAAAATGGGAGTTTGAGGGTGGGTTTACACAACTCCGCTCTGTTAAGCAGAGATGCTCATTATGCTCTAGCCACAAAATTGTTCTGTTTTTTCAACTTACTGCAGCAGAGATGCTAAAAATAAACTATTTAGAGAATTATATTTTGTTATGAAAAATATGGATGTCTCTAATGGTACCCTCTTCTCTAATTGCTTTGCTGGAAGGCCTGACAAGTGGGTGCATTCATACATTTATACTTGACAACCGCATTCAGCTTCCTGCTGAATAAGTTTGGAGTGTGTGAGACACTCATGGAATGAATCCTCTTCCAACTTCTTGTCAACAAATAGCACCTATGCAAAGCAATCCCTAGGTTGTGTCTTCTGCAGGCAGCTGGGAGAGAGAAAATAAAAGGTGGCAAGCCACTTCCTACCGATGCTGGCATCGAGTGCCATGGGCAGAGCCCTGTGGTCTGGGGAATACACGTGCTGCTCCCCTAGCCCTTGGTGCTGCCTGAAAAGTGCATTGCTCAGTCCTTGGCACAGGCAAAGTGGGGGCCTGCAAAGAGCCCCTGAGCCCACAACCCCCTGCCATGGAGTGGGGTGGCACTGCAGTCGCTATCGATCCGCGCCTGAGAAATCGGCGACCGTTGTATTATATAATTATTGATGTAGCTGGAAAATGCCACAGGCGAAGCGCAGCTCGCTGTTTGTTATGCTGCATTGTCTCTCTCGTCTGCGCTGGGCCTCTGTGTTTTGCCTCTTCTGTTCCCATTGCATGTTTATTTATACCGTGTGCCTTTAGCTTTCATATTTCTCCTGTGAATCCAAGTTGGAAAAACCAGCTCCAGTTTTCGTTCAGGAGAAGGAGGGGTGGACTGTGAAGGAAATGAATTCCTCTAGACACTCCTGGAGGCCCTAAGCTGAATACAAAAACCAGGGAGAAGGAGTGAGTGGGGAAGAGAGGCTTGGGAAGCAGAAGGCCCTTTTTATCTCAGCAGGGCCCACAGGGACTGCCAATCTTTTGATAAAAATGTAGACTTTAGAAGCAGCCGTAATGTACAGCCTGATCTATCAGGTGGATGGGACAAATGCGTTTAGACCTAATTTGCAGTAGCAATTAACTGAAGTCCAGCCAAATCCTCTCAAAGTTCTTTAGGATCTTTAAGATCTTTAGGCTGCACTTGGTTCCTGTGCATTCCCAGGAAGGGGTGAGGACAGGCTGTCACAGACTTCAGCCGATGGTGCAGGAGAACACTCTCCCGTAGCCCAGGAGTGAGGAGACCTGGGCGATGCTGCATCAGCCCCAGTGAGGTGTACAGGCCAGATACTGAGTCTGGCTAATGAACTTTCTGTGATGAAACCACAAAGAGACAGGTTGAAGGATGGGTCTAAGGTGTCCTGCCAAAGGTGGAAATAGGAAAGTAGAGACTAAAAGAGGTTGGCAGAGCTGGGAAACCCTCAGATGGGGGAATACCAGGAAAGCAGCAGAGCTGGTATGAGGAGTCTGCAGCTGGTGTAGTCCGTGTATGTGAGCACAGAAGCATTTTATGTGGAAGGCTGCCAGTGCAGCAGTGAAGGGTCAGACTTTTTGAGGCAGACAGGAGGTATCTGAAGGCAAAGCCCATGGTGTACCACAGTGTGTGTGTGAGGCCCTCACAGCATGGCCTCCTCCGTGCCTAGTGCTAACACATGCCAGCCCTCACTCACTTCCACTGGAGCAGAGTTATTAGCTGAAATGTAAAGATAAAAGATCACAATGTGCAGGATTAAATAACTGCATGGACTCCAGGCAGGCAGGGCACAGTTCTGTCCTAGTCAAGAGAAGACAGACTGACTGAGGATGTTGGGATTACAGGGCTTTTCCATTAGGAAAGCCTCATTAATTTCCAGCATGTGCAATGAGTTACCAGTGTATGTATGGGACTGCCCTCTCCTGGAGGAAATATGCTCTGCTCTCCTCTTTTGTTTCACCATTCATGAAAGGTTTTGTGGTATAGATTGAATCAGTGGTCTCTCTTGTATCACGCAGGGGTGCTCTTGACCCACTGCACCGTATGTTGTAATTGTTGTGTGGCAGATAGCTGTGGGATGGCAGCTACCAATAGTAGTATTTGAGCTGTACCTCAAAATGCCTGAACTCTGGGAACAGGCCAGTGCTGGGATTGGAAGGTTTCCTGCTGTGAAAACAGCTGTTTAGGGTTGGTTTCTAGTTGTTCCATGGGTCTGGGCTTCAGCAGTGACTCTTGGCTACCCAGTGGCAAAGCGTAAGCATCCTGCAGGCTGTACCAGGGCTAAGTGAAAACTCTGTTTAGCTCAGAATCAGCACACTGGTGTAAAGATGGGCCTAAGCTTAATTTCACAAGCAGAGGTGGTTGGTGAAGAAAGGCAGAGGGACAGGGCCTTTCCTGGAACTGTTCAAAAAGTGCATAGATGTGGCACTTAGGGACACAGCTTAGTGGTGGATCTGCATTAGGTTAACAGCTGGACTTGATGATCTTTGAGGTCTTTTTCAACCTCAATGTTTCTATGACTTTATAACATTGACGTTCTACAGGTGCAGTTGCTGAAGCTCTGTGGGTCTACATGCTTCTCCAACACTGCTCTGCCTCCAAAGGCAAAACAGCTTTTGCTTCGGGAAAGTGGCCAGGCCACAGCCAAAAATCCCTCTTTGGCACCGGTGGGTGCTCTCTGAGCACAGGGAAGAACTTAGTTTATTCCCCAACCTGCAGCCACCATTGGGGTGATATTTTAAATCAGTACTTTTACTGCCGTTCAGAGAGGGCCTATTTCTAGTTGACATAGCACCGCAGTGCTGCTCCAGCTCTGGGATAAAACACAGTGCCACCCCACACCTCGGAGCAGCCGTGCTGCTGTAGGGAGGCAGCAAGTAATCAGCAGAGATTCACTGAGGGCTGCGATGCTGTAAAATAGCCTCTCGGCACAAGATACAGGGAGGCGCTTACCGAGGCGACAGGGAAACTATACATTTCTCTTTTCCAATCCATTAATCAAAGCGCCTGCAGTTCCCATTCCGGTGAGGCAGGTGAGACTCTAATAAATATTGAGCAGCGAAACTTGATCCGTATCCAGGCTCTCCGAGCATTTTCATAAATAGGAAGTTGCAAAACAATAAAATAAACCCGTCTGCTTCCCAGCCGCTTCTCTGTGAGCGCTTATTTGTGGCTGCAGGGCTGCGCAGCTGGCAAGGCTTGCTGAGTTCTGGCTGGGGATGAGGCACGGGGTAGCTGAGGCTGGCTCTCTGCAAAGAGGGAGGTTTACCTCCTCCCTCTGTTATGGATGGATCATGTGTGACCTGCAGCTGGATTATTCCCTGACGCTGCAGCTGTGGCAAGCTGTTTTCTCGACGTCCCCTTTGTACCAGCTTGATCTGATTACTGGTGATGGCCTTGGAGTTGATACAGAGTTGGTTTCACATCTCCATAGAAAGAAAGCGGAGGAAGCCCTTTGCCAGGCCTGATGCTGCAGTCCTTGTTTGCTGAGTAGTTCCATTGATTTATGCAGGACTATTCAGATAAAGAAGCTTTCTGTGTTATATTGCTTTTTTTCAGGTAACTCTTTCAGCTAACATAACTTTCATTTTTTCTTTTCAGCTGTTTCTTAGCCTGGTTTCATACAGAAACATAGCTTCTATGAGCATAGTGGCTGGCTGTCTTTCAAACAGCAGTAATTACTGAGTATCTTGACTGATTTCAGCTAAATTGAAATCTCAAAGACTTTTACTCCTTGCAGTTTTCATGAAAACAGGAGGAAAGTGACCTTATTGGTTCTATAGTTGCATGAATTCAGCTGTATGCTTAGACAAAAGAGACTATCCAGAAGAAATGTTAGCAATGTAGAAGTAGTAGGAAAAGCCTCACTCAGACATTTTTCCCCTCAAAAAATCCCTAAAAACAAAAATGTGTTACCCTACCCAGAAAAAAAAAAATAATTGCCCTAAATAATTCCACACACAACACTTACCACCCCTCTGAAAAACAGGTGTTTCTAATTCCAGTGCTTATTGAAGGATTTCCTAGGACTGTTGGACTGTGGTTTTTGTGCCAAGATATTGTTTACCACCTTGGGCTAATGATCCACAGGACCCTGTGGTGTCTGTTGCATTTTTGACCTCACCATTCAGAGAAAAGAGAAGACAGTCTTGCAATGTCTCTCTCCAAACATACATTGATGTGCACTGGGGAGGGAAGGTTGGGAGCACTGAGGAGGAGAATTCTCCTTTGAAAATCCACCTATGTTTCTGAAACCTTAGGATTTGATGGGTTACTATTGTCCCACTCTGCCAGTAAATAGGCAAGCGATAGACAAGGGAGATGGGGCTCAAATATTACGGGCAGGTGATGATGCTGGAACTGCTGGTGCTGCATATTTGCCACATTTGCTGCTTTTTTTTTTCCATTTATTTTATTATTTCTCCCAAATAGTACAGGGTGATGTTTGGTCAACATTTTATAAAATTATTTTAAAGTGCACTGAGAGCCCAGGATCCCAGGTGTTCTAGGAATCCAAAATAGTATTGTTGCTGGTGCTTTATTAATAACAATAGTGGATATAGTGCTTTCTGTTCCTTTTTCAAAAACATCAGTCTTTGTTTGTTTGTTTTTTTTTTTTTTGGAGCAGAGTCAATGTAACAGGTGAGGCTTGTGCTTTCCTGAATTGATTCAATTTTTTTTTTTCTATTTTGCTTGCTTTTAGTGCAGGCATGTGACTGGGGAAAGGCTAAAAGGCTTTGGGAAATTCTTGTCACCCTGCAATTTTGTTTTCAGTAAGACCAGAAGTTTTGGAAAATCTCTGAGAAAATCCTAGCCTTGCAGAGTCACTGACATGTAGACACCTAGCACTAACTCAGGTAATTAAAGACTTGTTTTGGCAACTTCATGAAAGTTTTAGGATTGTTTTTTCCTGAACTGTTTGAGATTCACCTACATTAATATAGTACTTTGACCCCTGGTAACTGAGTTTGAGATCCAAAAACATATATGTGACTCATTTGTTCAGGCCTCTAGACTGTCACTGGTGTCAGTGGATTTAAGTGCCTGCCAGCATTCATGTCCCTGGCTCATGCCTTCCTGTCCTGCAGAGGGTCTGTGAGAGAGGATAAATGCATGTGGTAAATCTAGGACCTGGGCTGAATGGGACTCTTGGTTCTCCCTGCTTTTATGTGTATGAGAGAAGGAGCCATCCCCCAGTGTTTGCTGAAGAGCCACAGTCCCATTTGCTTTTGGGTAGCCTACAGCAATGTACACAACTGAGGATTTTCCCTGGCTTTCTCTAGCACAGGCTACATTTTCATACTGTGCATTTGTAATAAGCGTGTGTTGTTTGTTTAAGGACTTAAAAACGATGCCAAATTTCCCTTTCCTTGGCTTTAACTACGTGGCCCGAGGGTCGTTTTATCCCAGCTGTCCATAAAGAGGAGCACGTTTGTGTTCCCAGTGACCAAAGTTTTGAACTAGAGCAGAGCTGCATCTTCAGCTCCTGGTATGTCACACCAGGTACAGCCAGAGGTGGGGATGCCCAGGTGCTCTAAGGCTTTTCCCATTTGTTTGCATCTTGCTGTGTCAAGAACTGGACTGTGATTAGAGCAATCACAGTGTCTCTAAAGCAAATTGCTGCCATTTTGGCCAGTAGTCTTGCCCAGCAGTGATGTAAGGGAGTAGACCAGTAGAGAATTTGCTCTGGGGACTTTGGAAGTAAAAAAATACTCAGCAGGTAGAAGGAAGGCTTTCATGGTCTTCTTTGCTTTAGCCTATCTCAGAGGGATGTTTCTTCCTGGCATGAAATGGAGAGCAGTGCTGCACCCAGAAACATCAGCAGTCTTGGGAGCTGGAGCTTGATTACCCACTGTGGAGTCTGCCTGGACAGGGCAACCCAAGGTTCTCCCACAGTCTTGGCATGAGCTGTGGATTGCTCTCTGCAGGGGAAATAAAAGCAGTATCCCCTCTGGGGTGCTGCATTTCAGAGGACTCATCACACTTTCCTTCTAGAAAGATGGAGGAGCAATCTCAGCTGTGTTCCCAGCTCTGCTTCCCTCAGCACTCCAGGTTTCCCTCAGTGGTGTCCCGTCCAAGTATTGACCGGGGTGAACATTACTTATCTCGAGAAATCAATGGGATGACAGCCCAAGGTACTGCAGTGGGAAGACAAGCAAGGAGATATGTATCTACCTCTGACTTTTTTCCACCTCAATAAATATGTTTCCCTGATCCAATGGCGTTGTAACAATAGGCAGTAATTACCGTGGCTGCATCCATCTCCTTTGATTTAATCAGACAGATATTATATGTTAAGTATCAATTGATTATTAAAAGTATATTTGCTGATGCTTCCAAATCCACATAATGACGCATAAACAGTTATTTACTGCACAGCTATTAGAACTCAGCAACTTGACTTGCTTTTTACAATCAGTATTTATTTAACATGCAATGACCATCCTGTCCCATTAAAACTAAATATGCTAACTGTGTTTTGGGCATTTAATTTTAAAGCTTTTCTTATTATAATATCAAGTGATTACAAAAAGCCATTGTCTTAGGAGACATTTGAAGCCATGCAAACGTATTTCAGAAGAGTCACATTTTGATAACCTGCCGTGATGTTACTCTGGGTCAGCATAGACAAACTATTATGGTGCCCCTAGTAAAGCAGAACTTTTTGGTAATGTGTTTGAATTTTAAAATCCTTGTGTTCTCTGAGAGGTTGAACACTTTAACTTATGTCCAAATTACTTGGGATGTTTGATATTGAGGGTTCCATAACCAAGCAGATCCCCGCTTTCCTATGTGGACAGAGCAGATCTGTTCTTTACAACAGGTCTCAGGATGTTTAATGCCATAGGTAGATTCTCAAGAGAGGCAGTTTTTTCTGACATTCCATTAGCCTGAAGAAAAACTGGACTACTTTAAGAAAGCAGGGAGAAGTTCACAATCAAACTCTTCCTTCCTTCCAGCAAATATGTTCTGAGCAGTTCCCTTGCTGTTGCATTAGCTGCTGGGCCGAAGGCCCTATAGAGGCTGAGAATTTCTTTGTAATACTGTAATTTAATTAGGAGTTTTGCAAAATGTGGTGGTGATTTGCTATGCATAGGTGTTGTTTTGTGCAGCTGGAATGGTTGGTGAGCATGGCTGGTTGTGAAGCATCTCGGGTGTTTCTCCATTCAGTTCCTGAAGGTCCCCTCCCTCAGCTTTCTTTTCTCCAGGCTTGGAGCAGCTCGGGGTGTGTTTACTTTTCTTGCCAGAAGATGGTTGAAGGCTCAATGCTAGGGCATGTGTTCCATCTGCCTGCCCTTTCTGGAGTCTGTAGAGTTTTCTTGCAATTCCCTTACGCTTCAAAGCAAATAAATAAATATTTGCAGAGTTATTAAAGATTTATTGAAAACGCCATATATTTAAACCATCTTGCGAAAAAAATAGATGGCTGAATATTTATTATTTACATGTTAGGCATCCTCTACATATTTATTTATTCCTCCTTAATCCAATCCATGTTTTATAAATATTGCAAAAGACCCGTCAATAATAGAACAGGTTTCCATTAATCCAGAGGAATAATTAGAAAACATTTAGGATAATATTGCTTTGTACAAATATTGCATGAGCCTATGAAGAGAGAAGTTTGGAACAGCCACTGTCACGTAGCTGGGGCATATATGCCAGCACTCCTGTCAGGTGGGGGCTGGCAAACACCTTGGCTTCCTGCTGTGGGCTACCCTACCTCCTCTGATCACTCTTGCCTTGCAATGAGGTCCTTGGAATGACAAGCCTGCTTTTCTAGGGAGAGACTGCAGTATTTAATCTTCCTCTTGTGATGCAAGATAGTCTCCAACTTGTGATCACTCTGGGACTGCCCTCAGCATGCCAGGGGCAGGGCAATTATGCAATTGCTCTTGCAGGTTTCCCAAAGCCCCTGCCCCATGCTGACAGATCTATTGCTCAGTGTTAAATTTTGCCCAGGCACGTGAAATCGTTTTTACCAATGCAATATTGTGAGCAGGTGATCAATTATTGTTTTCAAAAATGATAACAAGCTTCTAGTTGTACTAATATCTCAAGATCTTGAGGAACCATCACCCATAGCTGCTCATTCCCATTTTTTCCCCCACCATTGCCTCATACTTTTTTTATTTTTTCAATATTTAAATAAGTTGTAGTTTGCTTTGTTCCTTCCCTAATCTTTTTAAAACTATGCTCACAAGGCAAAATTAGTAGCCTTATTCCCTATGCTGTACTCATTAAAGCTTTGACCTTCTTAATGCTAAACTTGGACTGGAGGGGGCTCTCCTGGCTTCTTCACTGTCCTGTCACATGCAGTCTTTAATGTCAGGAGTGCAGAAATATTTTAATTCAAGTCTCATCTAATACAACTGTGTGCCACTTTGAAAGGAGATTTTAGGTGTGTCAAAGATGCTCATACCTCCACTTTGACATCATACACCTAGATAATGAGACAACCTAATCCTTAGAGCAAATCAAGCTATGAAGCAAATGAGTTTTGTGGGAGCTGTTAATTGATTATTACAGCCACGATGGTTTGGTTTCTTAAGTGACTTAATCTGTGTTTGGCTAGGTTTAAACAACCACTCATGGAAAGACTGAGAGGCAGTATGGCTGTAAGATCATGAAGGGCAGGAGACTATCACTCTGCATGTGCCTTAGTGTTGTGCAAGATCACCTCAGCTATTTTGGGAGCAGAATAACCGTGTGGGAAGATGTCCTGTCAGATTACTTGGCTGCCTGGAGAAGCAGAGCACAGTAGCTTGATCAGCAATGCTGTACTATTGTGTCCACACTTTTTCTAGGACCTAAGTTAAATCATTCTGCATGGCACAGAAATCTTTGCTGTCCAGAGCCTAGGGCCAAACAGCTCTTGCCTTTAGACAATGCAGACTATAAATCTTAATGAACCTAGTTTGAGCTCCAGCCCTTGTAAGAAATGTGACTTAGCATTATATTCCTTAGCTCACAGCAGACAAACAGCAGACTGCTTTCACTGGTCCTGTGCAGGGTGTAATTTGATTGTTGTTTGGCTGGGGGGCAGAGGGTTGGTTGATTCACTGTTGGTTTGGGGTTTGGTTTTTTTTTTTTACTTAGTTGACTGATGCAAATGAAGACAGACCCAAAGATTAAGGCTGAAGGAATTGACTGTAACATTTGGCTAGCATACACAGCCAGCCTGTCTTTTGCCTGAGGAAACAGAGAGATAGGGAGCATATAGACTTTATGTAAAACCCTAATAGGAATAGGACCTAGGAACTTCTTATTCCCAAGGCACTCTTAAACTCATTAATTCACCTCTCTGTTAACCCCACACTAGTTTTTCCCACCTTCTTGTTGTTTGCAGCCTTGAAAAGAACACTAAATCTAAATTTCAGTCATTAGTTGCTATATGTTATCTCATGATCCCTGTTGAAGCCAGAGCTAGGCTATTTTAGGCATTCTGGCTAAACAAAGAAGGAGCTAAGATGTAGTTGTTTGGCTGATACCGCATGTGATGTCTCCAGCAGAACTAATAGCTGAACCTCAGCCTTTCCAAAGTATCTCCTGTGTTGCCAGGCAGAAGTCCATCTTCCCTTGCTGTTTCATTTCAGTTTTAATAGACTGACAGTACTAAATGTCTGCCTCTCTCCCTCCCTCCCTCCCTCCAAAACGTGTCTGCCCAAATAGTCTGAGAAGATTTGAGTGTACATCCTTGCCCAAGCTTTAAAATCCCTGTTTACCATTTACCAATTACAATTTGAGCAGCTTTTGCCTGCCTGGCTTGGGAAGTGTCATCCAGCTGTCTTGTGTTTTCACTCATCTTTTCTGGTAAGGTGCAGTTCCAGCTGGCCAGCACCTGGTCCTTGTGATTTTCCCTGAGCATTTAGTATGGCAGATCAGATTGCTGAAAAGGGAGCCATTAACTGGATTGAAGGAGAATCCCAAGGAGTGGGAAGGTTTGCAAAGATAAGCTTAAAAAACAACAAGAAACTTTTCTGAAAGCAATGACAGGAAGTTCTGGGCTTGTACACAAGAGTACGTTCGGATTTAGTCTGGCTTAAGTGGGATGGAAGACAAACTGTGCTTGCAGCAGCAGATGAGCAGGGCTTGGAATACAGAATGGGAAAGTCTGATCTGAAGCTGGTGATGAGAAATGTATTAAGCATATAAAACAGCAGTGGACAAATGAGGACAACCACTACAGAAGGACCATAGAGAGATGTAAAAATGTAAATGTAAAAATATGTAACTTCCTCCTGAGATAAAAAGCCAAAATACAATTGTCAGTTTGGAAACAGTAAAGACTGTGGATCAGTATCATAGTTCTACAAGGTGCTTAGTGCTCCAATAAAACTCTCAAAAAAGCTTTTGCACTGAATGTCATCAGTCTTATGGATAGGAGGAGGACTACTCCATTAGGCGAGGACATGGCTGAACAGTGTAGTCTCTTACTGAGCCGAAAGCCCTTGGGTCCCATTCTCAAACTGGCACAGCAAGAATAGAAAGAGCAGCAAAGCAGGCTGTCTTATTCCAGGAAATCATGTCAATCCATCAGCCAGGACATGTAAAACTGTACTGGCTATGGATACTTTTAGAACATCTGTCTCATCCTTTAAGCCTAGTCCCACACAAACCTCTCCATCTTTCCTGTTCCTCTTCTCTTGCCATCTTGAAACAGGCTGACTTCTAGCATCCAGAGATGTTTGTGTTTCAGCTCATCCTGTGAGATGATTGAGTTGGAAGTATCATGAGGGGTGGCAAATGACAGCAGGGCAGCAGTGAAAGGATAAGAAAGGAGGTATTTTTTTTATTTAATTTTTGTAGGAATAGCTTGCAGCTGTCTAATGTCTTTCCATGAGCTCTGCATACGGAGAAAATAGTAAAATTGCCAGTAGGAACGTGATAATGAAAAAATATAATTTTTCCCCTTTCTGTATCAAATCTGTCTGCAAAAGAAGGGAGGGCAAATCAGTTAAAGAGGGCCCCTGCCACCTCCCTAGCATGCTGCAGGGCCAAGCAATAAAGTAGGAGAAACTCTGCATAGAAAAAGCATCCCAGTGTGAAGCAGAGGAGACTCTGTGGGCAGGGGTACATTGGCATTAGAAGCTTGATAGAACACTCATTGGCATATTCAATGCGTTGGCTTTTTTGGCAAACGGCTGAGCTTGGATTAATAAAATGTTCAGATAAAAATCAGGGTTTTATTAAAGTGTGCTCACACAGCGGCAGCGCCCGGCCAGGCTCCTGGAACGTGAGCTGGAAGCCTGCCAGCTGAGCGCTGGAATGCTGCTTATCATACCTGATAAGGAGCCCCTGCTGTGCCAGAGTGCCAAAGGGAGCACGACTGGACAAGAGGAGGGGAAGCTGGCAGCAGTCTGCCTGCTTCTTGCCCCAAGCCTTGTTCTGAGCTCACTGGCCCATAAGGGTTTGCCCATAAGGGTTTGCCCCCTATATAAATCCAGTGCACGTTGGAGGAAAAGCACACAGGCTTCCAGGAGAGCAAACAAGGCCGACTGCTCGGGTGGCAGCTCCCCTCTCCTTCCTCCGCTCCCCCCGCTCGCCGTTCCACAGCTCGCTCCCTGCTGTATTTGAAACAAGACTTGGTCTTTACTTTCTCTCTTCTGTGTCGTTTCACTCAGTTTCAGATCTCAGAGCTAATTAAAAGGGGCATGGACTGGGCTTACATTTTTTTCTTCAGTAGAGAGCTGTTGGCAGAGTTTCTGAGCTGCCAGAAATGGGGACTGTGAACAGAAAGTTGGTACCAACTAGGGAGTGAGAAGCCAAAAACTGCTCTAGCTCCTCTGAGCAGGGAAATGAATAAAGCACAACTCTCAAGTCCTTCAGCAGATAACGCACAGGCCTGCAAGCGCAGTGTGTGTCACAGTCTTCCTTACATGCTTAGACTTTGCATTGCACTGAACTCCCTCAGCCTGTTCCTACTGCTTTGTATTTAGAGAACGTGCACGTGATCCCTGTCTTCTCCACCATATTGCACTCTCTCATACCCTGTGTGGGAAAATGTGGCAAAATCAGCTTTCTCAGAATATCAGGCTCCTCCAACTTCCTAGCAAAAATGGCTCTCAAGCCAATGTTGGAGAATAGATGAATAAAGGAAATGTTCAGCTTGCTGTATTACCAGCTTACCTCTGTGGATTGCATTTGTCCAGTCTTGTGACTTGTCAGGTCAGCTGCTAAGCGGTGACACTTTATTTTTCAGGCAAGGGAGGAGAAAGCTGTTGTTGGGTTAATTCATGCATTCAGGAAAATTGTAGATGATAGACATGATATCGGCATAGAGTGTGCTACTCTGCAATAATTTTTCTGGCCAGCTTCCAGCATGTATTCTAAATGTGGTGCAGAGAAGTAGAGTAGCCTTCAGACATCTTACTTAGACCATTCTCCTTGGTATAGCTTTTGCCATTTTTAAGAAAACAGTGCTGTTCATCCTCTGTATGTCTTTAAACTTGAGGCCTGTTGTGCCCCTCATTTCAAAAAGCTTAAACTAATATGCTTAGACTTAGTATGAATTACAAGAGCTGCCACCTTTGTTGAATAGCTCCAGCATGGCATAATGTCCCCCTGGCACTAATTAACATTTCCCAACTAGGTCCCCATCCGAGTACCACATCTTGTGAGTCACCTGCATTGGATTATCAGCAAATCTTCTTCTGATTCTCTGATTCAAGAACCCCAGCTAGGGGTAGGGCACAAGAAAGACACTGGAAAGCATCACAAGCTTTGCCTCATCACAGAAACTGCTTCTATGCTCATCTCTGCAACTTCAGTGGGGGCTGCACCCTCTGGCATAAATGATGCTGGCATTATTCTCCTTCCTCTTATTCTGCACCATTGTAAAATTCCTGGTGAATTGCTGGCTTTTCCTACACCATCCTCTAGGATTCATGTTGTGTGTGTGTGCAAGCAGGGGGAGAGCTGTTAACGTGCTTGGGATTACCGTGTATCCACACCACTGCTCAAAGACTCTCCTCAAAGCTGGGCAACTTTCCAGCACCTCATCTGCCTGCCTGCTGCATCACTGCACCTCACCCCTTACCTCCCACTCTCTCCCCTCCACTGCCCGCCCCCTAAATGCGTTTGTGCTGACGGGCCCATCTTTCCTCATCCACAGACAGGAGATGTGATTAGAGGGAATCTAATTTGTTTGGAGTGCTCTGGCGACGGAAGGAAATTATTCTGCAGCAATATTTGCAAATGCATTCATCATGGAGTCCCTGGCAATCCTTCACTGCAAGCTGATGACTTTGTGATCTTCATGAAGGTCTGATTAAAAGTGCTTTCTAATGATCAGCCCAGCTTCCCATCCTGTTATTTCCCTTGTGCACCAAGACAAAAAGAAGGAATGAGGATGGAGGCCAGTCATGTGCTATCTATCCTTTCTCCCCCCTGAGTCCAGCCTCAGACCTGGTCTGATGACACTGAACTGCTACTACAGTCTGAGGTCCCTCGGTTTTCTGGTTTTCACCAGCTCTGTAAAGAACTGGCTTCTATTGTGTTCATTATATTTGAGTCTTCCACCTTGCCCAGTGTGAGGAGCCCTGCATAAGCCCTGAAGCTCTCTCTGCACCAGAAGTTCAATCATAGATACCATCGCAACTTGACTGTCCTGCAAAATGTGTATAGATCCTTCCCAACACCAGACCTCCATCCCAACCAAGAAATGCAAGGGATGGCAGCAGGGCAGGGGAGCAGGATCCACTGAAAAGGAACAGCTGTTTAGGTGGGGCTTGAGTGGTGTATCAGGCCCTCCCTGGCAGCAACTTCCTGAATATTGTGTGGCACCAGGGCTTCTCTCTCATCCTGTGATCTCCCACATCAGCCACAGACATCCTTAGCCAACTGCATTTTGGATGAGAGTCCAAGAACTTGTCCAAGTTACACAAGAAGAGAAACTGGGATGCATCAAAAGCAGATGCTCAAGACCAGCCACAGGAAAGCAAAGATAAAAAGGTGATTATGTGAATTGTACACAGGCATGGAAGACTTGACAGAGACATCTGATGTCTGCAAGGGTTGAGGGCATGCCTGGTAGACTCCACCTTCATATCCAACACTGAGAGTATGTACATCTTGTTTTATGTTGTCTGTGGCATTTGTTTCATTTTAACTGAACTAAGCAGGCCTCTTTATGAGGTGAAGTCATGAAAATGCCAGCCCAAAAAAAGCAGATAAGAAAACCAGGCCAGAGTAGAGCTAAACTGCTGTCAAGTGTTATTCCAGTGACCTGAGCAGCATACAGAACATGTGTGAGCCTGGACTTCCTTTCATGGCTGTCTATGCCTTGACAAAATCAGGTATACTAGTTACCTCTCAGACTTGTGATTTTGATCCTGTGACTGCATGACAGATGCTCTTCAGTAGTCTTGTGTAATAACTTTTCTATCAAGCCCACACTTTGATGGGAAGGTATCCATTCCTAGGTGTTGCAGTAGGTCCCAATCAGCAGTGAGGCTATACCTGTGCCCCTTTTGGCTTCAGTCCATATGACTGTGTTGGAGCCCCTGTCCTTCTCTTCCTCTGCTAGCCTCTCCTTCAGGGTTCTGATCTGGGTTCATTAAACACGTACCAAAATTACCTGTAATGTAAAAATGTAAAGGGCACATCATTACATCTGGTGTTGGTGATGTACTTCCCTTTTCCTCTTGTGCATCCCCTCTGGCTGGGGAGGTTTGGGTCACCTTTGCTTACTCCACTCTCTTCTGCCCTGACTGGGCACTGTGATTGTCTCCATCCATCTGGCTCGTGATGGTGACTCAGGCTCTCTGTTGTTCTGATCTGTGCTGCTGTGCACTCAGTGCAGCTGTGCACTGGTGGGTTCTGCCACCAGACTAATCCAGCATCATCCATGACATGCCCTTCTCACTGCTGCATCTTGCACAAACCCTGTGCACAAACCCTGTGCCCTTCTCACTGCTGCATCTTGCACAAACCCTGTGCCCTTCTCACTGCTGCATCTTGCACAAACCCTGTGCCCTTCTCACTGCTGCATCTTGCACAAACCCTGTGGTGCTTTCTTCAAAGGCTGATATCTGCTCCACTGCTGCACATGGCTAAACCAGTTCAGTTTGTGTTACTCTAAGCCCTAAGTATTAGTCTCTACTAAAAGATTATTATGAGTTTCTTTTTTCAGAGTCCTAAGAGGAAAATTGAAGTCCACCATAGGAAGAAGCATTGATGGCATCCTGCTGAGACAGCTTTTGCCCCTCTGCTTGGAGGTGGAGAGGTCACTCAGAAGGCCACATTTTTTGTGCTTGTGCTGAGGACTTTTGCCCCATATGGGTTTCCTTGTCTTTTCAGCAGTATAATGCTGCTATGGTACCCCTATTTGGTCAGATTGCCATGCACACACATACCCAGGGTCTGGCTAGCTCAGAAGTCCCAGTACTGGGGAACTGCTGAGTATGAGTAAAAGCAGTTTGCTGGTTATTATGTCCTGGGGTAATAGAATTTATCAGTGTTGTATAAACCCCACGGAGATGTGGTGATCTATGTATTCTTTAACAGTAGGGTGATTGTTAGTGACCCTATATGCCCTGGAGAACGTAGATTCTGTGCAAAGCACATAACCCTTGGGGAGTCCTTGCCTTTATGGCTCTCATACAGTTCTGTTCACATCTAGCCTTGAAAAAAATTTCTTGACTCCTCTTGAAGTGAGAGTGTGTGAGGTTGGGAGGTGGCTCTGCAGCATAAAGGAGGGAGGCAGGAGGAGGACCAGCTTAGGAGAGTTCTCCATGTGGCTTGGGTGAATGGGGAAGCTGTCAGTAGACTGTGTCACTGCATCAGAGCTGAATTAAAAATGTGTCTGAAATGTTTCAGTTCTGCCTGGTATCACTTCTACCTTTACAAAAATAGTGCTTGTTGAGAGCAATTGTTTTCCCAAGATATTACTACAACTCAATGTCTAAAGCCCATTTATTCAAAATACACCAGCAGTTCACTTATTTCTGTCTTATGCAGTTGAGGGTTTAGGTATTTTGGGGTTTTTTTTGTTTTGGTTTGTTTGTTTGGTTTGTTGTTTGTTTGTTTGTTTTTTTGTTTTTTGCAAACACCTGGAGTAGACTCCTAACAGCTTGATTCCTCAGATCTTGGGGAAGGTGTTAGGAGTTACTTCGTGCTCTCTCACCTTCCTCAGGGTACAAATTACCTCACGTTGACATTAGCAAGAGTTACATTCTCCTCTTGCTTTGAAGAAAAGAGGAAATGTCCTTTGAATAAGGATGGAATGTGCTTATCCTGTAGCTGGTGTTCTCTGACTTCTGTGTCTCATCTTCCCCACACCCATAGAACTGTGCTTCCTTTAGGCATGAGGGTCTGGACTCTGAATTAGTTTTTATGCACAGCTTTCTCCAATGCTTAATGGAGCTGTCTCTTATTTCAGGTAGTTTCTGTGTTGCAGGTTGGAAGATCATGCTGACAGATGGGAAATAAGATGTAGAGGGAAGTTGATGCTAAACCAGAGAGAGAAGGTTAGGCACTGCACTAAACCAGGTGGCCAGGAGGTGCTCTAACCTCTCCTTTTGCTAATCTGGCTGTCTGGATGAATAGATATGAGGTTAAAAAGGCAAATGCCTCTACGTATGTGGATTTGCAATGGATGTAGTAGCAGCAGCAGCACCTCCACCAGGAATCTTCTCTGTAATATCTACTGGCTTCTCCCTATTGCAGATGTGAGTTGAGTATTGCAGGAGCCACTTTTAATGCTGAAGGCTCTGCTTGTTTTAAAATATAAAAATGAGGTGCAACATAAATAGCAATGAGGAAAGCTGCTAACTTGTTTGGACCATTAAGCAACCTTGAAGTTCTGAGGGATACTCCAGTGGGCATTTTCTAATGCTTTATATGTTATATAGGCAGTCTTCTAGCTAAGTTGTTATGCAAGACTTATCCTTAGTAAAGTTCTTTTAGCAGAGGTATTAGTTCTTGATTTGCTGTGTGCTGCCTCCACATGCCTTCCAGGGAAAGGGAGCTAAGGATTGACTAATCAGTTTTTCTCAGTGGAAATGGACAGAGTGCTGTTGAGTGGTGGATCTGCAATCAGGGTTTTGGAAATGTCCTTCAAGAGACAGCACTTCATGAACCAAGACTGAATATAAGAAAAAAACAGCCAAGCTTGACCAGGACTATTTTAGGAAAGGTGTGAAGCCAAAGCGACGAAGTGAGCAATGTGTAGAAGCAGGGAGAAGCATATGTATCTAAAGTCGAAATTAAATAGTCTAGCAATAATTCTGCAAACCCGTTTCACACCCACTCAGTCCCTTGCTGGCAAATATTTCTAGCCACATTACCATCACTGTGAGGATTAAATATAAAGAAGGATTGTGCAGCAGAGTCAACTTTGCTAAGAAGTTTGGAGGTTCTACATTTCCATAAGTCCTGAAGAGAAAATGCAGGCAGAGAAGTGATATTGCCATAAGCCTGGCACCAAAGGAAGATGCATTAAGTTGGTCTGTGGATCTTTGCTCTTGACCAAACAGGACTTTTACCTCTCGTATGCAAAGTGACCTTGGGGCACTGGATAGCTGAACAGAATTTGATAACCAAGTCCTCAGGTTGAGGAAGGTAGGATAAGGATACACTCAGTAAGCAGGGTCTCTCACTCTGCCCTAAACATTTCATTTATTTGTAGAAATATGGTTTTCTAGAGAGCTCTAAGGACTACTGAAGTCCACGTGTGGATGACTACAAACTCTGGAAGAAGTTTTGTTGTCAGCCACCCAAAAGGTTGCTGCCCAACTTGTCTGCAGCTACTGACATTCCAGTAATTTTTATGCTCTCCCTGATGTTTGGATGTACACTGTGGCAGAAGTGGAGTGTGCTCAGAGGCAGTGGGTCTCACCCCTGTCAGCTGGAGAGAGATTACAGCCCCTCTTTAGATCCTTGACACAAACTGGAGAGGGGTTTTCCCAGAACACTTCCTGCTGCCCATGTCTGCCCAATTAATGGCCAAGGAAGAGAAATGAATTTGCATAGGTTGAACTTCTTATGTGCAGAAAGTGTTCCTGCAGGGAAAAAGAAACATAGAAATGTTGAAAATGAACTTTTCTGGGAAGGAGAACAACCTCTGTTAGAGGAAAAAAACTGGGATTTGCAAGGGGGAGTTTGAAACAAACAGTTTAAAAATCAATGTTTTGACTAAAAATATTTCATTTCTGTTTTTCAGCTTAAAAAAAAATAAAGAAAAGGAGATAAAAAAAATGATAGCTGGAGTGGAAATGCCACTTTGTCACATTTACTTTTATTCCATTAAAAAAAAGTAAAAAATAGGAATATGACACTTTAAAGCAAAATGGAGGAAAAAATTGTCACTTTAAATCTCTTTCAGGCTTCAGTGGAAAAGCTGATGGCTTTTTGATAGAAAAGACTATCTCAAAAGAATTTTCAGCTGAAATTCTGTGAACAGAAATGTTGAATTTTTTTTCCCAAAGAGTTTCTGGAAAAAAGAAGGCAGTGCAGCTTGGAAATTGGGTGTTGTATAGCGACTACTCTGATGTGCTTTAATATGATATTCTGCTGCAGATTGAGCTTTTCTTACATACACACATAAAAAAAAAAGATGGAGTGCGCCATCTTTTAAAATATTCTTATTAAAATATTCTACATAGGTAGGAATGGGCAGAAACAAAATTGAAGAGAGCTAAATGTGCTTTCCCCATGTTTAGGAAAGCTCAGGAGTTGAATTCAAGAGTATATTTATAGCTCCTGCTAGAACACTGTCCAAGTTTTCCCTTGGAAAGCACCATTTCCTTGATACTATAATTTTGTGAAAAAGGCTTGCAGAAATGCTCAGTTTCAGGTAAGCTGGGGTATTTTATTTTGATTTGCATTTCACAGAGCTGCAGACATGATGGCTGGGACTGGCCACTGGAGATCACGAAGTCTGGCCTCCTCTTTATATACTACTGCTGCTCTCGTCAGATCAGGTCACTGTGGCTTTAATTAGCTGAGCCTTGACAAGGTTGCAGGTCCTACACTTTGAGTACCTGCCTGCAGCCTCCCTGATAAAGAAATTTTTCCAAATGTCCGCTCTGAATTTCTGCATTTCAAACAAAAAGTCTGCGTATCAGCAGCAGAAACTCTCTGTTCTTATCAAAGCAAGGGACTTCAGCCTCAGTGAAGAAAAGGATTCTCACACTTCCTAAACAAAATGGGTTTTTAGCAGTATCTTTAGTTCACAGGAAAGCCTCCCATCTGAGCATGTTTCTTTCCTGGTGGGGGGTGGGGCAGGGTGGAAGTGAACTTGTGGCATTTTTCTTAAGGAGAAAGAAAGGTTTTGACAAGTTCTGACAGTGTGATGATTTTAGGCATAAGCATAATGGAACATGCTGATCAGAAGCTGAAGGCAGACAAATTTGTACTAAAGAGGAGGCAGAAGTTAAAAAGGATGATAACAGCTGGTCTGACTGGGTTTATAGTAGACAGAGCTTCAGCTGGAGTCTTTTAGGCAAAACTGGATACCTTTCTAAGAGATGATGTAATGCAAACAACTTTCTCCACAGAGTGCTGAAAGTGCTGAGTGAGTTGCTTTCCAGTCCATGTTATCCTGGAAGTTGTATTAGCCCAAATGACCCCTTCTGGCTTTATATGTGTTTCCTGTCGCAATATCAAAAGGCATTAAGTGGTGATGGGGATGCTATAAGTGCATACAGCAGTCCCTGCTCCCAAGGGTCAGCAATTTGGGACTGAATAAGAGCTAATTTCAGACCTGCTCCTTTCTTTCAAGGCCTGTGAAAGAAAAGTGCCCGAGACCAGGATGGAGCTGAGGGGTGAGGGTTGCTGGAGAGAAAGAGGGGAAGGTGTGTTTGAAAGAGTGGTAAAGGAAGCTCCAGTGCTGCACGTGTCCCAGGGAATGGGGGAAGGAGACAGGAGGCGACCAAACAGGAGAGTGGATGGTGATTCCTCAGTGTTCAGAAGGGGAGTGATGCTATTCAAAGCAAACACCAAAGGCAGAGCTGTGTTGTCCCTCTGACTTCCTTCGTTTACTTGTGGGATTTGGGATTTTTTTTCTCCTGCTTACCTCTCTTCTTTCCTTTTTTTCTCTTCCAGCTCTTATTTTTTTGCCAGCAAGCTCCAAAAGCCCAAGGTGGTTTAATGCCAGCTTAAGTGCCTTTGATTTGTTGTCTGAAGGCAGGTTTGTGAGGGCCAGGGCTGTTTGCTGTGGCTATTTGCTTCCCATGAACACGTTCAGCAGCCTGTGAATGTTTCTTTTCTGTTCTGCATAGCTGGTGTGTATCTTTGCCCTTGCAAGATGAGAGAGAAGCAAAAAACAAAAATACCTGAGAAAGTGGACAAAGAGCAAGTAAGAAAGGAAGAGGGATCAGCAGAGAGATCTGCAGGGAGAGGTGTGAGAAGGGTTGTGGGTAATGTGTTGGCTTAGTTCAGAAGCATTCAGTTGCATTCACCTTACAGGTGTCTCAGCTGGGATACAGGAGCCAGACTCAGGCCACAGAAGAAGCAGGATGAAACCCTAGCCTGGGACTTGGGAGCTGAAGTTTGAGCTTCCTGCTTTTCCACAGGTCTTTTCATTTTATCTTAAAAGAATTCATTAATTTTGCTGTGCTTTAATCCTTGCTCTGGCAATGAAATGCTAAACTAGAAAGGCATTCCAGGATATGAAGTGCTACAATATTGCTGTAGGGCTGAGGTCTGTGGATCCTCTTATCTTCAGATATAAACCCTGGTGTCTTTGGAGTGAGATGGCCACCAGATGGAACTTGAGATCCTGATGATTTGAGGTGTTAAAAGTACTTTCACCAAAAGGCAGGAAACCTGTGACCTGGAGGTGAGCTATGCCTGGATAAAGCCTCAAAACAAACTTAATGCTTGTACTATCAAGCACAGAGAGACAAAGTGATGCACACTTGGGCTGGACACTTGGGCTGGGACAGCTATTTTCCTGAAAACCTATTAGTTTTTCAGCAGCTCCTTTTACAAAGCTTTTTCTTCTTCCAAAATCCTTTCTGGAGCTGCTTCCAAATCCTGTCTTGCTTCAAAGTCCAGCCTGCTGGACAAGAATCAAACACAAGCTTCCCACTTGGCCCATCCTGAACTCAGAATGCATTTCTGAAGTAAACTTTCTGTGGCTTCCTCTTCTCTTTCATGGAAAAGCAAGTGTCAAAGCAGATTAGCTGATAAGGATTTTGATATCTGCCATCAGAAAATAGGTCACAGTCTTCAGAATTACTTCATTTGCAATGAGAGGATTCTGTGTCACCAAAATTAGTCCAAAATATTTGTTATCAAGCATGAAAATCAAGTTGGTAATGTCTGTTTTTTTTTTCCTGGAAACCAAGGACATAATCAACCTAAAAGTCCTCTGTTTCTCCTGCCTGTTCATTTGCTCTCTCTGTGGTTCAAGCCTGTATTGTATTTATTCAACCTTAGGGACTGCAAGTATTCATGGTGAAATTGCACAAGCCATGCTGTTACATTATACAACGAGCACTTAGACTGCTATTTCCGGGGTATCCAGCCTCCTCTGTTGCAGCTTGTATTAGGTTTATAAGGTACACCCACCAGTGTGTGCCCAGCATCATCTAAATTAGACAAACAGGCTGACATATTTCCTCAGGTCATATTGTTTGGCTTTGGCAGGGGTAGAGAATTATTTTTACTGCTCACCCACAAATAAAAGCTGTTATAGAAAGCCAGCATATAATTGTCTTTTAAGACACATGTGTGGGTGCATGTGAGGACTTGTACATGTCAGGCATTAAGCCTGGGGGTTGGATGCCCTGCTTATATGGGCAGGGCTTGTTAGTTGGCAGGAATGGTACAACTCCACCAGAGATGGACACATCACCAGGAAGCTCCGTGGTGGAATTTTAATGATGACTTCAAGGGTGCTACCCAGGGTACCCAGCTTAGTTTTCTCTCTACACCTTCCACATGATGGCTAAAGCTGGATATTTTTGCTAAAATAGTCTTTTTCAGTACTGCCCTAACACTGGAGCTCCTGACTGTGAGACTTTAGAATCTTAATAATAAAACAATAAGCCCCCTCTATGCTGGCAAGCTGAAAGCTTCGCCTCTAGTGGAGAAATATGATTATTTTTCAAGGAGGGATTTAGAAAGAGTACACCATAACTGCTTCTAAAACGACCTTTCTCACAGTGTGAAGATGCAAAGTAATGCATCCTCTACTTCTTCCTGGGTCACAGACGAGTCATCTAACTTTAAACATTAGGAGAAAGGCCAGCTTTAAGTCCATGTTGGCATACGTAGCCAAACTCAACCAGAGCTAAACCATTTACCTTGACTGACAACATCCAGTAATGCTAAATGCTACTGTGTAGGCAATGAGGGGCCAGGTGCCTCTCTCTCATCCTCGGGTAAAGATGTGTGTGCTATGTTTCCTATCCAGCATCTTATTTTACTCCTTGCAGAGCAGAAACAAAAATGTGCTTACCAATTTTCTTACTGCAGACAAGGCCTGAGGGACAAAGCATTGTTTGGAAAGGCTGTTCTCTGTAGAAGCCATATCGATTCTTGGGGTAGAGGGAAGGGGAAGAGACAAAGCTATTCCCTCTGAGAGTAAAACGACAATTACCATTGAGATATTCAGCAAATCTTGTCAGAAGTCTGAATGCAGGGGGTCAATTCATCCCTTTTTTGGTCCCCACTGAGTCCTTGTGCATTGTATAAACTTTCAGCCTAGTCTGCCATATGAGAAAAGCCCCTTCCTGGGCTGGGACAATGAGACCTAGCACAGCTGGTACAGAAAGTACTGTCAGGAGTGGGAGGTCTGCAGAGAAATTGGAGGGTGCACAAAAATCAGGGGAGGAGAAGGGATGCTGTATCTTCCTCCAGAATGGGCGTATGATGTGGGAGAGACCCAAAGACAGCGCTTTTATTTCCCACTTCCCAAGCGTTCCCTTCCACGCGCAGCTGCGAGATCTGTTCCCCCGTCAGGTAAAGCCAAGCAGCCATTGATTGGCAGCCACATGGAGCAATGAAGGTGGATCAATGTGAATTGGATTTTTTTAACTTTAAATAAAATTTGTATCGGCATGAAGTTAATTAATAGAGAGCTGTCAGAGGGCTCCTTGGCACATCAGTGTATTAGGAGGCAATGATACCCTTCGGGGAGGTGGTGGGAGGAGGCTGGAGGGAAAGGGATTCAGCTAGCAGCAAGCTGAAATTAAAAATCCAGGCCAGTCTTTCTCTTGGTTCTATTTCAACATTTTTTTCACCCTTTCTTCCTTCCTTTCAGATTGCTTTGTCTTTACTGATGCATCTTCCCATTTTTCGGCCTGTTGTTGTTCTTGTTGCTTGCCATCCGAAATCGCTTCCTAATGGAAATGTTGCTCTGTTGACTTCTTGTGCCAGCACTGCTATTTCTGGGTTTGGTCCTTACTCCACTCACACCCTCTTCTGTTTGGGGGAGCCATGAGAATCCAGCCAGCAATGGCAAGGCACGGAAGAGCAAGGCTGCAGGTGTGCTGGCTATGAGGTGTCTTGTGTAGCCTTCAGCCCTAGGCTTGCCAGTGTATGTGTTCTAAGGCAAGTCCTGAAAAAGAGCATCTCTGTTCCAGCAGCCTCAGGAGGGAATGGGGCAGGTAATGGGATATGGATTACCTTTCAAGGAGAAACAGCACATCAGTCTCACAGGTTCCTCTGTAGCCAGCTGGGGGTAGACTTCAATGTGTGGAGGGACACAGGAATAACCCCAGCATCTTCTGACAAAGCTTCATAAGGGCTCGAGGTGTGTGTGTGTGCAGGCATTTCTCATGACCCTCTGAAGGATGATGCCTTGAAGGGCCTGGTTCTGCTTCACTTTTAATTAAACTTGCCCAAGGAGCAGTAAGACTGGACCTTCTCTGTGAGGCAGGTGGTGTTTGGGAGGCTCGGGGTTACAGGGCAGCCTGGCTCCCGCGGGGCCGGTTCATTGCATCAATGATCAATGTCTCTTCGATGCTGCCTCTGACTCTGAGCAGGGACATGACGGAAAGACAGAGAATGGAAAACAGATGCAGTTTCCATGGCAACACCCCAAAAAAATGGGAGAGTGACTGGGGGTGGGGATAATTTAAAAAAAAAAAAAAAGGGAAGAAGAGGAGCCTCGTAGAGATTTAGGTTTCACACATCACTGAATGAGCTTTGATGCTGGCTTGCCCAGTGCAGGAAGCTGCTGCTTTATTCACTCACTGCATTCTCCTGCATGAGGAGCAGTATGCAGGAGACCACCTCAGAGCCTGTTCCAGCTTCAGTACCTCCCTTTAGCCAGCACAGACAGGAGCAGGGCACCAGAGCCCTTCAGCACACTCCCAGTTCAGGGCCTGCACATGCCAGATGGGATGAGCACGGTGAGATCTCCCGGTTCCTCTAGTCCCTGTCTCTTCCTGTGAAGAGTGTGTTAAGAAATGGAGTGGGAGAGGCAGCTGGGGGACATCTCAGAGCTGCTCCAAGCCCGGCTGCTTGGTGAGGTGGGTAGATCAGGGCTTAGAGCATGTTCCCAGGTACAGGAGAGCTTTCAGCTCCTCTGGCAGACTGTGGAGGAGCCGAGGGTAGTACTTCCAGCCTTTCCCAGCAGGAGGCACAGAAAAAAAATGGTATAATGGAGCCGGCTTTATGAAAGGCTTTCATCTCCTCAGAAATTCTCCTTTCTGTGATTTCCATGCATGCCCACTTATCCCATTATCTGTGTCAGGGGGAAAACAGAATCATCAGCAGTCGTGATTTGTATCTCTTAAGATTTTCTCCTCCATGCTTAAGCGAAATCCCCTCTTAACCACTTCTTGTCCTTGCCTTCATAGGTTAAAGCGTTTCAGTTCATGGTTTTTCTTATATTCTTCCTTACTTTAGAGTCCAATCCTGTTGCTGCCTCTTATAGCTGCTTTTCTTAGGCTCCCAGATATGACCCAACATAGAGTCCAATAATACTGTATACTCAGACCTGGATCAATAAAGCTTTTAGGCGCCTAACTCCTCGCTTTGGTGCTTTACTCCTTCACATCTTCCCTGTGGAGCTGTAAAATTCCCATTTTACAGAGTGGCACACTCAAGTAGGAGTTTGCTGATGCTAGCAGAGGAAACTGTGAAAGAGCTGCAAATATCATTCAGCAGCTACTACGTCTGTTTGAAAACCTTAAACTGTCTCCCTGTGTGCCATGAGTTACTAATCATAACTGCATAGGGATCTTGCAGGACTTTCCTGTTATCCCATATAGGTGTAGCTGTGATCCCTGCCACTGGAGCACGCTTTCCTGAAAAGGACCTGCTGAAGAGAGTGATGTGATTACATCCGGTGCCTACTTGAAATACAAAATCTAGATCACATTGCTCTCATATTTTGGAGGTCTTTGAAGCTAAGTCAAGGCTTACAGGTCAGGCATGGTCTATAATGGCTGCTGTTGATTATTCCATTTGTCTGCTCTGACACTGGCAGTTTGGGCCAACTGCCTGCTCTGGCTCTTTCATCTGCTGAAAAAGGGGTTGGGTCATAGCATTTGCTGTCACATCAAGCATGTGGCCTGAGCTGTACCAAAACTGTAAAGATAGGGCAGAAAGGTTGGGCTCCTCAATTTATAGCGTTGCAGTGAGGTGCTTGCTTTGAAATGTGCAGGTTAAGAATAGGTAAGTATAAATAAAATGTACACAATGGTTACAGAATGTGAGTGTATGAGTGAAGATCTGATCAAGATCCAAGGTGCCAGTAAGGTCTGTTCCTATTGGAAGAAGGCTTGGTAATAAAACTGCTGCACTTGAGAACTGCAGCAAAGCACCAGCTTAGCATATATTCTCAATGAACAATACCTTGGCAATAGAGTTTTTCTTTCCTTCTTTTATTTTGCAAAATCCCTTACCACATGTTTAGAAGAGATGAGGTCTTACAGCTTCTTATTTCTGTGTGTTTCTGGTGTTACCTATAGCAGAAGTGGCCTTACAGAAAGCTGTGCTGTCTATGTGGAAAAGGGATGTCCCTCTGGCTGGAGGTGTAGTTTGTTCGATGGTGCTACCGTGCAATTATGCATTTCTTTTCTAATGAGATCGTTAGGAGTGCAGTGCTTGTCGCTGATTAGAAGTTCCTAGAATAGAACTTGCTATTTTCTTCTAATTACATTATATAACAGTGTAATTCACAAGGATAGTAGTTAAGACAAAGTATATGGATTTAGGAGATTGCTTTCTGGTTCTGTTGTGATGATTTTTTTTATTTTTTTTTTAAAACACTACCGCAACCTTTTTGTGTGACATTTGGGTAAGTCGCTTAATATTCTCTGCAGCTGAGATCCTCAAAAAGTAAATAGACACGTAGATCATTAAGTATCTAATTATCTTAGAGGATATGGACTTCTGTTCCCTAGATGCCAACTGGGGGGATAACTTCAGAGATGCACGTAAAGCCCTTTCGGATACCACAGTAAATATTAGAAAAGCCAGTAAATAGTAATGTGTGTATTATAAATCTTTTTTTCTGAAATTCAGCCTGTTGCCATAATATTGGTTGTTCATGGAAATTAAGTGTGATATAGTTCAGAAAGAGACAGGTCTAAGTTGCAATCAAGTCATCAGCATGTGGAGTGTACAGGATGCAAAGACTGCATAAAATAGATGAAGCTGGGAACAAGTTTGCACCTTTTTTTTTCTGTAGCTGGAAACTGTGTTTCCTATCAAAGCTTATACATTTGAAGAACTTGGGCCATTATCATAATTTTCTAAAGAAGCAGATAGGATAGGGGGAAGTAGACTGTGAAAGATCTAAAATATGAAACAACTAGATTAAAAAAAAGGAAAATGAAAGAGAAATAGAGTGAGCTAGGAACCACTGATTTTTAAAATACGTATATATTATATATATAAAAATCAGTGTTCTATTTCTCTTTGTTCATGAATTTTTACACATTTACAAAAAGAACACTGGAAAATCTTCTGACACTAGCTGAGGTATTTGTTACAATGGAAAATGTGCCCGGTTGGTATGATAACATCAAGGTCATTTGTTAATTATGTGGCTTTATCAAAAATCTTGTTGAAAGTACTGACTTTCCAATGACATCCAGCTTAACTTGTATCCTCCTGAAGAGGAAATCATAGCAGACATTCTAAGGCCTTTGGACAAAACTGCATTGCTTATTTAGGATGCAATAGTTTTTCAAGCAGATCTGCTTTAACCTTGAACCTGAAGAAAACCAGTAGAATTTACCTTCACCTGCTCCAAAAATAAACAATTAGACTAGAACCAATAATAATAGCAGAAATAATACACAAATGATTGGGGGTATAGGGCTCCACAGGACCTCTTTGGGTCATCAAATCCACTCCTCTGTATTGCTGGCAATCATGTTGTAACCCTTCTCATAAGGCTTGAGGATGCAGAGGAATGTTGGCAGACACTTATAATAATCAACACTCTCTGTTCTGAAGGGTTTAACACCTAAACCCACCCTGTTGTAAAGAGACTGATGACACCAGGAGAGGTCCAGGGGACAGAGAGGACAGAGGTGATGATAGATAAGTCTGCTTAGCTGTGGCAGTTGTGAGATGGAAAAAGTTACATGCTAGCAACACTATTCCTAACTTAAAAAACTGTGTCTCATGTGGCAGATTTCTGAGTACAGATTTTTGCAAATGAAATAGAAGGACAATATGGTGACAATGTGATCCAGGGAGTTGTATGGATAGACAGGACTGGTGAAAAACATCTTGGTTCAGTAATGTCTCGTGCATTGTTTTTCCAGAGCAAAGTTATGAGGCAAAAGTTGCATCCTACCTCTTAATTTCTGGGCTCTTTCTGGTGTAGAACATCAGGACATTAGGACATTGAATTATAGTTGAACATTTCTAAGATGTTTTCTTGCCTACCAGCTGTCTGCTATGGGTTCTTAGCTACCTCAGATGCCAGCGAACAATTTACTGTACTCAGTGCTGCTTTCACTGTGGTTTTGCCTCAGTGGGAGTGGATTAGACCCATAATATGTGTTCACAGTCTCCAGACTGGATCATGTCCCAGGATGGATGTCTGAAGACCCTTGCTGAATACATCCTATAGAAGAATTTAGTCCAGAAAGCCTTGATTTCTCTTGCTTGAAGCCCTGACCCTCAGGACTCTATTTTCGTGCTGTACTTTCATTTTGAAAAATAGCTATTCTTTACTGATGAGCTTTCCTCTTCTTCACTGGCCTGACAGACACCATCTTTCCTTCAAGGGGTGTTAATTAAATAATTGCCGAGCAATGCTTCCACCCAGCTATTGTTCTTCAGCACTAAATCACTTGCACATTAATTGAAACTTTCTTTTCGTTCTCTTTCTCCTCTTTTCCCTCCAACCCCCCAACAAGGTATTTGCCTTAATTTGCTTTCCTGGGTCTTTTTTTCTCTGCTTTTTCCTTAACTTCAGGCGTTCTCAGAGGGCACCTAAAGTTCTTTGGCTATGCAGTTTTGAAATGTGCAATTTGGCAGCAGCATGAGCCTAGGATTGAATTAAATTAACTTGAGGCACTCTGAATTTTTTTTATTAAATTACTTCTTTCAAAGTAACTACAGAACATTCCACTTATTAATTTTTTTTTTTTATTATTATAAAATGAAAGGAAGGGGAAAAAAAAGACATAAAACTCAGGAAAAGTCTGGAGTCAGGACTTGTTTAGTTTTTAGGGTTTTACTCTTGCAGACTTCTCTGTGGTTTTATAACAAGCTTCTTCATTTAGAAAGGTTACGGGGCTTCACAGATCTCCTCCTTCACTTTTGGCATGCATTTAATAGCACACTAGTTTAATATGTGTAAGAACAGCCAAAGCTTATTTGAGCACCACTATCATCTCTTAAAGATCCTTCAAATCCACATGCTTGATTGTCATGGAAAGTACGTACACCAGTTAGGCAGGCATTTCTATTGTCAGAGAACTCAGAGGCACTGTGAGACAAGACAGGCCATAGCAAGAGTCTAGTCTTCTGTGCCAGTGTCAACATACAAAGAATTCCTAAAAAGGATGAGAGAGGCACATCAGCAATGTTGGGGAAGAGAGTTTTGGTTGTGATGATGACAGTCTGCTGTTGAAACCCATATCAATTGTCAGCACCTGACTGGTGGTGATGTTGGAAAAAACTGAGATTTTGTAGTTATTTCTTGGGTTGCCCCTTTCTGGCTGTGGGTGATTTAAGGAGATGTGTTTTTTCCAAGTGGTTTTGTAGCTAATCACTACTCAGTATGGTTTTGGTGTTGGATCTTTGCTGGCCTTCCTTATTCTAGAAGGGAATTCAGCTGTGCAGTGGTCCTTCCTTCTCCTTATTGCCCTGTCAGAAAGGCTTCTAGATCCCCCATGTGAGTTACATTTTAAAACAAAGCTGTTATTATCTTTAACAATCTCCCTAAGGCTGAAGATCTAAGGACTCAGCTCTATCATGAGCTGAGATGCTGTGTTGAGATGTTGGAATGTTTCATGTATGATGGCACCAACATTCTCAAGGTCATGCAGGTGGTTTTGTCCTAAATAAAATTGGGCATTGGCTTTGTCTTGTGGCCAGGGAGAAGGTAGAAATTGGCTTGACCCAGAAAAAGGTGCTTGTAATGGCATTTCCTCTAGAAGCTGTTGGGACAGAAAGAGAATATTATGATTTTGTACTGCAGCAGTGAAAGCACCAGAGGTGCAACAGCTCTCTGTCACAGCAAATCACTTCTGCTCTTCTGAAAAGGTGAGAGACTCCTTTCCCTGGAGATGGATATGTCCCTTCAGAGAAAGGAGGGATGGAATGGGCCCACCTTTGGTTCTCCTGGGGCCTTAATGAACAGAGGGCTTGTGAGTGTGAAGCACCCTGTGTCTGCACCACTAGGCATGGCCAAAACCATGCTGTGGGTGCTGCTGACTGCATGACAGCAGCACTGTGCCACCCAGCCCCAGTGACAGCCTTGTGCCACCTGCCTGCAGGGATTCAGGCACCAGTGCAGCTCTGTCTGAAGGGATGGAATATCGACCCCTCTGCGGAATGAGATGGGGACTACTGGTGAAAAACTTTCTCACAGAAATGGCTTTAGCTATGGGGAGCTGCTGAGGGAAAAGGCTGTGCTGTAAACAGCTAAGGAAAGAAAAAGAAAGATTATGAATTAACGACCTTTTCCCTGTCTTGCTCTCCCTCTCTCTTTCTCTCTTTTATTCTGCTCCACCCCTTCTTTCAGGTATTTCCTCATATCCATTTTGGAAGTCAATCTCTGTGCCATTGGGCTTTTGATTAGAAAGTTCTCATCAGCTTGATTTTCTATTCTTTCCATGTGCCCCTAATCCGTTCTCTTGAAGTGAACCAAAACCTGAAGTACATAAATATAAGTTGCCAGAAATGGATTTAGATTTTTGTATCTCTAATCCTATCTGTTTGTATCAATACCTAGTATTTGTTTCTCACCAAGAAATGCCATTTTCTGTAGGAATTAGTAAATTGGAGAAATGTGACTATGGTTGTCTCTAAGGAGAAAATAACAAATTGACCCATTTCAGCTCCTGTTTTCCTTGGAAGTAGAAGGACATCTCTGTGTCTGTGTGTGAGAGACAGAGAGAAAGGAGACTGACTGGCTAGAAAACACGTTCCTGGTTTGTTTACTATAATTGATGAGGAACAGTTTGACCTGGAGAATCAATCTTGTGTCTTACTCCTGATAACTCCAAAGGACAGGAGAAATCAGAATTAAGCCACTGAAGCAGATGAAGGAAGGAACAAGGGGCAAGAGCAGGAGAGGAACAAGCATGCAGATTGTCCCAGCTCACTGCATTTCTGGAAAGACGCAGCAGTGCAAAACTGGATTTCCAAGAGCAGAATGTGATAAGTGACCATTGGACTCTGCGTGAAAACCAAATGGATATCATTAACCAGAGCTTGTGTTTTCTATGTCCTTTCTAAATTTTCACTTCATACTTGAGTATTAGGAAGTGGTAAATGTTTTAGTTGTGTTGCTTTTTGTTGTGTATGTCTTCCAGTACAGATACACTGATGAGGGTGTTATTTTGATGTATCTTTTCCTTTTTATCCGCCCAATATTTTCAAAACTGCCTGCCTAGCTATGATGGTTTCTACAATGAAGAAAACTACATGGTCAGAACACTACAGATGGTGGAAAAAACAATATAATCTTGGTATTGAGGATTGCTCTTGTCTTGGGGATAGCCATCCCCCACAGAACTTTATAACCTTCACTAAAAGCTTCAGACATATTTCCCTACAGTGCTAAGTGTGGACAGTGTGAATGCTGTCCCCAAGCATGGCACCATAATGTGCTGGAACAGAGAGCACGCTGCACCTGTCCAGTATCCATCGGGGGGATTCCAGTGTCTCTCCCCAATTTTGCAGAGACAGGCATGCAGAAATTTATGCTGAGGACAAAATGGGGAACATTAGGAGAAAAGATATAAGATCCTTTGTAGGGTAATGGTCACTCTTTCTGTTCTCCAACCTATAATGCCTAAGTCATGTCTTTGTAGCAGTATCATCTTGATAACAAACATCCAAAACTGCTCTTGTTCTGTATGTCACTTAAAATCCCTCTTGTGTTACATATTTGCATGTGCACACAAGTCTTCTGCAAAATTTGATCTTGAGATCCTCACCAGCTGAGTAGAGACAGAACTGCATCACATTGCATCATCCCTCTCTGGACTACGTGTGCCACATGTAAGAAACGCTCTTGTACGACTTTTTTAGGTGAAGCATTAATTTTTGCCTTCCTGTGTCCGCAGGTTCAAACAGACTGCAAAATGTGCCATGGCTGCATCCCTAATGGAGTCTCTGTTAGATCAGGAGGCAGAGTTAGTTTCTTCAAATGAAGTGAAATAGATTTGGGTTGGGACAAAGATTGATTGAGTAGGGGAAGTTGAGAAACGCCAGTGGAATATATTTACAAAGGTTTCCAGGAAACGGTAAAGAACAAAACAAAATCTACTTGAAGCGATATTTTGGAACGAGTCCTAGGAAAGGCAGGCTTGCGGGCAGAGTGCAGGGGAAGCAGTCAAAGATGTATAATGAAACATGCATTCCTTCGGTGTTGAGACTTTTTACTTTGTTGCTTCAGTATCCCTTCTGGAACATGCTGTGCAGGAATATGCTTTTGCTTTCTGCTAATTAAAACATCTGGCACTAGTTTACAGAACTCTGGCCTTTAAAATAGTGGGAAGCAGGGCAATGCATTTTATCTTGAATAGCTTGATTTGTTATCTGGTTTGAGCGCAGGAGCCTCTGCCCAGATTATTTGCTGCCTGCACTGATTAAAAAAAAAAGAGATGGGTAAAAATGTTTCACATGTAAAGAGCTAATCAGGGACAGTGTACTGAAATCTTGATCTTGGATGAAAAACAGAAAAAATGGAACATTTTTTCAAATCTCTTTGCTATTCAGTAGAGTTGAGGTTTTATTTATTCTTGCTAATTTAAGCAACCTTCAGCCTGGTCGATAGAGAGAATGGGTTACCTTCAAAAGCAGGGTGCTGTAGGAAGTGGAGTGTGTGTTTCCTCTGGATCGATGTTGAATTAATAATCCAGCATAGTGTAAGAGGGTGCTGTAGCTGTGCTTTAAGCACAGTTCTTTCTAGTTAGAAATTATGCCAGGTGGGGAGCGGTTCTTAGTGAGTCAGTCCTGAACTTCTGCCCCACCTTAATAATAAGCTGGGTCTGGAGCAAAACCTTCTCCCGAGGAGGTGTGTTGTGGTGAGCGTCAGCTGAGGAACTGAAGGGGCATTTATCTCCATAGTGGCAGCATTTGACTCTTTGTGGTTTCCACAAATCTCCTTTAAAGGCATTGATCGCTCCTGTCGGCAGGATTAGTGGAAGCGGTCATGCAGAACATGTTTGTAAAATGTTTTTTTAAAATTCTTCTTAAATGTACCAAATCTTGTAAGGGATCTAACTATGCTGGGGAAAGGGAAAGGTCAGCTTTAGAGAACAAGGGATGGCTTTCTCTTCAGCTGCTTTATCAGAGTAGAGTTCTGATTTTTATTAAAGGAGGGACTTGCATCAGGGACTGCAACCAGGCACGTTCTGTGTAAAGCAAACAAGCTTTGCCCATCTAGAGAAGTCTGCCCATGCCCTGCATCTGCCCTGCAGCCCTCCTGGTATTTCAGATCAGAGCTCCCCAGACACAGCTCTGTCAATGCCCCCAGCTTTTGACCAGCAACGCTCCTCCTGCCTCTTCTCTATTCCAATGCTGGTGTCAAACCCCACCTCGAGTCTGACCTTTTGAGCTTCAAAGCAGGAGGTAGATTTAGTTGAAAACTTAAAATGCTTTCTGCATTGTGCCTGTATGTGTGTTTTAGAACCCAGCAGGAAAACAGACCTTTTGCCTGGATGGCTAGAGCTAAGTAAAGTTGACCTTAATACAGAACTGTGCCAGATATCCCAAATTTAGTTCAACATGGATGGTCCCATAGTGCCCTATAAGACTGGCTTCCAGTACTGAGGGGAAAGCTCTCACAGATTATAAAACCTGCAGAGTATGTCCAAAACACATAATGCCACATCATATCAAAAGATCTGGCCCCAGGTGAGTTGCTATATCCACATGGAAGAGTGCAGTTCTGGTCTTAAGTCCTACAAGTGAAAAAGGGGAAAAAAAACCCCAACAACCAACCAAAAATGCAAAACCAAACCTAAAACCTCAGCAAAACAAAAACCAAACCACGAACCCTGAAACTGCTAACAAGGGGACTGTTGCTAATGCAGCTTTGCTTATAACTACTTTACAGACCCATCCCCAGAATACGTGCTGTGTTTTTACACCCTGGCCCTGCAAGTGTATGCAGGTCTACAGGAAAAATTAGCACGAAGAAGTGATGGTGGTTTTGTGCAGAGTATTGCCATGTCCTCATGTTCTTCCTGCAGGGCAAATGCCAATAGGTGGCGGTTTTAAACCTCACTCCCCCTTGCTGTAAAAGGTGTCTGTAAGGGGAGGGAGAGGGATAAAGGTATTAGATATGTGAAAAGAATGGTGCAGACAGGTGCTGTGATGGGAGATTAATTATCTGCCTTCAGTGTCACACAACATGTTAGTTAGAACAGAGACCCCGTGGGCCATGGAGAGATGTTTGCTTTTTACAAGCCGCATCCCTTGTAAATAGCAGTGCTGGCTCCATAACACCAGGATAATGCTGTTTGTCATTTTCAGACAGTCCTTCTCTGCCTCGTCCTTTGGGCTGCTAAAAAGTTGTGATGTGTCTGGGCCCACTGGGGAAATGGCTGTTGCAGGGTTGTGAGGGCAGCAGCTGTGCTGCAAGAATCAGTGCAACATCATGGTGGGAATACTGGAAACAGCACACATGCAGCTGCTTGGGATGGTCTGCCATGGTCTCTCTGTGTCATGTGTGTGCCTTTCTCCCCTCTCCTTGCCCTTTTCCTCTGCGAAATGAATGCTCGTTACTCATTACTTTGAAGATCAATGGAGTTCAAATCCTTGTGGGCATATTGTAGTTTTCTCATGCTGGGTCCCGGCAGGGTTAACTGGCCCAACTTAAGCACCGTGCTGCCGGGTAAAGACTGCTGCCTGTCGCTGAGTTAGCTCCTTCACAGCTGAGCTGAGTGTGTCTCCACTCAGTGTGGCAGGGATCTTTGTGTGGCAGTGCTGCTGCTACCCTGCAATGGCTGCTACCACAAACAGTGTGTTTATGTGTGTGGGGGGGACAGAAATCAGATGTCCACTGGTTTCAGAAATTCAGAAATCAGATTTCTCCCACCTTTTTGGACAAGCACTCTGGCAATTCTCACTTAGGAGCTTCCAAGGACTCAGACACTCTCTGCTCCAAAGAATGCACCGTGGTTTTATCTTCCTACAGTGGTTTTTCCATGTTTTTTGTCAAGTGCAGGATGGCCCTTCTGGGAATACTTGAATCTCCAGCTGCTGAGCTGTGGTGGAATATAATGTGTTTTTCTAGTTGATGGTGGCAGACTTCAACTAAAGGAGCATGTGTGTCTAGGGCTGTTTATTTAGTCTTGCTCTTTGCATAGTTAAGGAGTGAACTGCATTTTTTCTGTGGATAGGTCTTGGATCTGCCTCAGCCACTGTGAGTTCTTGGTAGAGTGGATCTCCCATTTGTGTCAGTTTGAACTGACTTCAGTCTGGCAGAACTGGATCAGCTATCCTTTCACTCAGTGCTCATAGTGATTTAAATTTGCCCAATGGGATATGGCTGAGGGCCACAACCCTTTCTTCACACAGAGACCACCACACAGTGGTCACATGCAAATGGTAATGACTTTAATATGACACCAGAATTCACGGGAGTCAAACTCATAATCTAGTGGCAAAAGGTTTTGTAAGGTAATGTCTTTTTAGCAATTACTTTTATAGCTCTATCTAAGCAGTTCTCAGTCTGCAACACCGTAAGGCTCATCCAAATCCCTTCTGCAAAGCCAAGTCCCAGCCCTTTGATCTCACAACATAAAAAAGCCCCTCAATGCAGTTTTGGTTTCTGTGAGTTGTGTCCAAGTAGGAGGTTGCATTTCTGTTTTTGAGACCAAGTGGACCACGAACATATTCCTGCTTGCAGCAGACAGATGTTCTCACCATGCCATCCATCCTGAAAAAGGACTCCACTGCGTTCTTGTCCATCTGCTAATTCTGCAAACCCAGCCAGTGGCCTTAATCCACCAAATAATTAGTTGTCTTTTTGGATAAAGTTCCTTCCACTGAGATTTTTAGGACCAACTATATTTCTCTAGTGCATTTGAACTGCTATTTTTGCACCCTTTCCAAGAGTCCTCTGAAAGAGCACAAGTCCTACAGAGAAAGAGAGAAAGCTCAAAGGAGGTGCAATACTGGCATTTCACACACACTCCATACCCTTAGCCAAAAGGAAAATATGAGACTGTTAGCTAGAAATCCATGAGAAACAGAAACATCCTATCATTGGCAGCAAAAATTCTGCTAAGCATCTGCATAGTAGAGCTAAAATAAAGGTTTTCAGCAGGGCTTTCTACATCTTTCTACACCTCTCTGTATCTGCCTCATTTCCTATCACCTCAATTTTCTACAGCTTGCCTTCCTTAATACTCTTTCCTCTCCTTCTAATTCCTCTGCTTGTTTTTCCCATTATATCCCCATCTGCTTTTAAATAAATAAATTAATTAAATTTGCACTAGATATTTCCATTTTTTTCCTCCTATTTCTTGCTTCCCACCTCCATTCTTCATGCAGGATAAAAACAATGCTTTCTAGCAAGAAAAGCATGGGTAAGTGGATACACCAGAATTCTTATCAGCCCTCTGATTGCCTCTTGTGCTCACTGTCTGGGTAAGCTTGACTAATGCCAGTCCTGTTTTACTTCTGTGCAATGGGCCAACAGAGAGGACTCATATTAATTGGTGATGCTGAGGTTAGAGTGCCTTGCTCAGGTCTCTAAAGCCTTTTTGCAAGGCTGTCATGTGGCAGAGACTGCCAATTTTAGGTTGTTATTTTGCACTGGGACAAAGCTTACGCTTCGCCTCCTTTGCCCTGTTTGTCTGAAGATCTCACCTCTGTCACAAAGGGTGGTTTATTTCAGAAGAGTCAGTGGTCATTATATGCTAGTTAGGCAACATGCTAGTGTGGGGAGAGTTAAGAAGCCTGAGGAAATCACCAGAGGTGTAGGAAACATCCATGTTGCCTATGTTTTTAGGGAAAGAGGATGTGACAAACCAAGATACTCTGCACAGTCACCACTCAGAGGTGATGCCTCTGCCAGTGGAGTGCTTGTTCAGTGCCCAGGTTCTCTGTGAAGACTTCACTGTGAGCACTGCATCACAGCTCGCTCCTGCAGGAGCCTTTTTAAGGTGCATGTCCCACAGGGGGACCTTAGCATGAGAAGAGCAGCAATAAAGTTATAGAGTAATGAAGCCAAGTTTTCATAATGTTATAGTCCCCACTTTGTTTCCCACAGGTTGGTCCAGAAAAGCGGGTGTTCAATACCAGCCTCCATACTGAATAAAAAGGGGGAGAGATTTTAAATTTCCAGACAATCTCTGAAACCTTCCACTTTAACCCAGAGTGTGTGAATACTTTTAGAAGCCTGGACACTGTATCAGTTTGGGTCAGTTAGCATCTCCATCCTCTATATTTTAATGACAGGTAAATTGAGGTGCAGCGTGTCTCACTAATGGCATGTCAGTCCACAAACACCATATCTAGGAACATAACCCATGTCTCCCGAGCATTGCTTTTTAATCTGAGGAAGAGCAAAAATGTTATTATTGGATTAGGATCTGTGGTCTTTGTATCTGATAGACTTGAGCTGAAGGACTTCTGGAGTCCAGGTTTCTCTTATGCTTTTGCTCATGAAAACAACACAGTGTAATTTTATTTGCAGCTTGATCTGGGGCTTATGTGAGAGGGGAATTGGGGAGAAAGGGAGCAGCAGGAAGAGTGGGTGAGTGCAAGAAGGCAACACGAGAAAAAGACATTGGAAAGTGAAAAAGAGAAAAGTGAAAGAAAGATGTTGGGACAAAAGGCAAAGGGAGAAAACGAGAGAAAGCAACATGACAGAAAGGAGAGAGATTTGAGGCTAGGGTGGCAGGGGCACGAAGAGGTCAGGAAGCAAGGAACAGCACGATATTTAATCTCAGAGCGACTGCAGCTCTTTAGCCAGGTGGCTGGTGGGATAACCGGCAGGAAGCTGGCATTTACCTGTATGCTAATTCCTCCCTTCCTGCCAGTCTGGCAGGATGAGTGCCTGCTCTCCTGGTGAGATGAGATCATTTGAAAAGCACCCCTGGCTGCTATTATGAGGAGCGGCTGAACGCAGGCTCCAGTGTTGTGGTGTGAGATAAAGCATGGTAGCTGGGAGGGGAGGAGGCTGGTGGCGGTGGGAGCACTGGAGACAGGCTGCTCATTTAGTGCTGCCAAGCTCTGCCTCTGATTAATTATGGAGCAGTTGATAAATAACATTGCGGAGATACGTAAATCAATGGGAGAGACGCTGGGAGCTGAGCAGGACTGAGGGGCTGGCAGTGCTTGGGCAGCTCTGCTGGGAGGATCGCTGTTCTTGGCACAGGCAGTGCCACGTTGGGCAGTGGCAGCTGGCAAGGGTGGCAGGCACAGGGGGTGGCAGCGAGAGGCGCGGGAACAGGGAGGCAGGCATGCTGCTCCGGCCCACGTCACGGCTTTCCAGGGAACTGTCCAAGATACGTAGGTGGTCCCTGCTAATACCACAGGCTGAAAACCCTCTGTAGTCTCTGAGACATTCATCTGCCTGGCCCTCATAGAAAAGGGGGAATTCTCTCCACCCTGCTGCACAGAGAAAATGTGGGGAAGCCAAGGGTTTGGCTGGGAAGGGTGCTGAACCCAGCTGCCTTCTCTTCTTGATCTTTTCCAGCTACAGGTTAGTAGTTTAGTCTCCCTGCACTCTCTCTGGATAAGGGAGAAAATCTGTTTTTTAGAAGATATCTGTGTAGTTTCCTGAAGACACATTGTTCAACCACAGTATGCAAGGTTGCTCCCTTTGGCTGCTACAGCCCATGGATGGATGCCCAGTGGGTGTCTCATCATGCCTTGGCTACCTTTGGGTGGAGTCATCCAGAGGGACTCATGGCCTGAGTTTGCCCAAAGAACCACAGAATGGTTTGGGTTGGAAGGAACTTTGAAAATCTTCTCATTTCAACTAGAAATGGACATGCCACAGACAAGGAACTTTCCACTAAATCAAGTTGCTCAAAGCCCAATTCAACATGGCCTTGCACACTTCCAGCAATGGGGCATCCATCTCACTGTAATGACCTTCACCCTGTACCATTGGTGTCATCTTGTTTCATCCCTGCCTTTCCTCATCCTAACTAGTATGTTTAAATTAACTCAAGCAAAATCAGGAGGAGGAATGTAAACAGCTGACAGCTCTTGGTCAGTGAATGCAGCCACAGTTCAAAAAGACCCAAGGACTCTTTCAGGATTCAGACCTAACCACCAGCATGTGGTAAAACACCAGCACTTGCACTGGGGAGCATACATCTGGGTTGTGTCTATACATTAATATTTTTTCCATATTTGGGTAGAATAAAACAAATGGTTAATTAGAGAGGGACAAGAAGCTACTGCAGGTGCAGCCCAGCTCACCCTGACTCTGAGCAAGGAAGAACAATCCTCTTAAAAAAGACTGGAATGTGGCATATATTGAATTGATATTGAATTGTGGTGTCTATCAATTTCTACACCTGAGGTGCAGTGAAGCAGTCAGCTGATAATCTAATACTAAAATGTGGTCCTTAACTTAATGCAGGCCTTTTGTTTCAAGCAGGGGATGGACATGGGAAGGTTGGTGGGATGAAACAGCACCTTGGTGAGGTGGGCATGAAAAGAGTCCCACAGTTTTCTTCTGCACAGTAACTCCCTTCACAGCCAAGGCTCCTTGCCACAGCACTGCCTATGAGTTTGTGCCTGTATATGTAAAAAGTGGGTTCAGCCAGTGAAATCTCAGCTTTAGTGAAATCTGAAGTTATTCTGGAGTGCACCACAGTGTAACAGCAGAGTTTCAGGATATTGGTTTAACCCCAGGTAGCTGCTTGCTCACTCCCCTACCAGCAGAACTGGGGAGAGAATCAGAAGGAAAACTTGTGGGTTGAGAGAAAGACTATTTAACAGGGATAGCAAAAGCTTCCCACACAAAGCAAAATAATTAAAACAATAATTTAAAATAATTAAATCACCATTCCCATGGGCTGGCAGGTGTTCAGCCATCCCCAGGAGAGCAGGGTCCCATCATGTCTAATAGTTACTTGGGAAGACAAACACCATCACTCCAAATGTCCTTCCCTTCTTCTTCCTTCAGCATTATATACTGAACTGATGTTATATACTGATATACTGATACCATGGGAATGGCATATCCCTCTGGTCAGTCTGGGTCACCTGTTCCAGTTGTGTCTCCTCCCAGTTTCCCAGGCACTCCCAGTCTCCAGGCCAGCACAGCAGTACAAAAAGCAGAAAAGGCTTTGTTCCTAAGCTCTGCCCATAACAAAAACACCACTATATTATCGCTATTCTGCTCTACACAAATTCAAAACAAACCCAAATACCCTCCACTGTGAAGAAAATTAACTCTTCCCCAGACAAAACCGGGACATGGATCAATGAAGAGGCATATACAAAGAGAACTGAGCTCATTTTCCCTCATAATAAAGTGAGGCAGTATTTTGAATGGAACAGACAGTGTAGAAGAAAACTTGCTTGAAGAGTTTATAAAACATGAAAATACTGTTCCCATGGGGAAATTAATTTAATTGTAATGTGAAAAGCAGGAGATGCTGGTGGAGAAAAAAAAATACACCTAGTGGTTCTGCATGTGCTCTTGTTCTGCTTCATGAAAGTGGGCACATGATGCTGAAGGTAGAACATCATGAACTGTGAAGCAGCAGCTGCCTTTATTGTGAGGTTTTTTATGTCAGTGCAGATAGTGAAGTAGTTGGATGAGCATCAAAACAAGCAGGCATGTTTCAGGAAAAGCAAACACGTGGGACTTCTCAGATTTTAGATCTCCCTATCCCCTATTTTAAATTTTCTATAGATTGTACCTTTGAGCTATCCCTGGAACACATGAAGACAATACTCGCTCTTTAAGTCAAAGAGGAGCCACCTCCATTCTTGGCCCAAAGTTCAGTGCCAAAGCTTTTGTAACAAAGCTACATGCTCAATTTTAGAGCTTGGCTGGAAATAAAGATCATGACTATTCAATGCTCCAGATCTTTCTTGCACTGTGTTTCCTTCCTTATAGTGGGGAAAGTCTGAGCACACCCAAGTTTAGGGAATGTTGCTATTGTAAATGTAACTTGAGACTAACTCTGGGACTTGGATGATCTTTGACTATTACTAGTTTCAATACAATAGCGATATGGAGGAAGACCCAAAAATCCACTAGACTGCCTATTGTTGTTATTATGTTCTCCTTTAAAAAACAACTTGGAAAAAAAAAACCAAAACAACCCTCTTTTGCTTAGTTTTACAGCAAAATATTCCAGAATTTGAATCCATTAATTAAAATTATTTTTTTTATTAGGATTGAGTAGAGTCACTAACAACCCAAGTGAGCCAGCTTCCTGCAACTATCTATAAATCTAGAAATGGAAAAGAAATATCTTACCAAACTAGCCTGAAAACTCCAGACGAATAAAAAGTAAAAGAAATAACTCAGGTAAGGCAAAAGTCACAAGTAATTTAAATCTGTGAAGTGTGTTCTTTCCGATAATCTATTTTAAAGAGCTAATAGCACAGTGCAGAAAAAATGTTATAACAGTCTAATGAGGTCCCATTAAGCTTCCCTTCCATTAAGTTCTTTTGGGTCCTATCTAGGCTAGTCAAATAGGTAATTTAAAACAAAACCTGCTTCTTTAGTCTAAACATGTGCTTGGTTAAGAAGGAGACTTGGGAGTTGATGCTGCCTGGGTTCTGTTACCTGCTCTGCCATCAAATTCTGAATCTTTTACTGAAAAAGCTCCCTCCTCTGGGCCATCACTTCCCAGGTTATAACACTCAGATAATTATTTTCATACACATCTGACTGGGTAGGGGAAAACATAATTCTCAGGGGAGAGCCTGGGATACTGTGAAAACATAAGGGTGTTTCGGAGACATGTATATATATGCATACATATATATTTATGTGTGTGTGCATTTGGTCCCTAACACTATGTAGGACACCTGGAGCTTGTCAGGGTTTGTTGCATGCTGGATATAAAGCTGTTAGATATTTATTTGTAGCTTTCTTCCTCTGGAGAAGGTGAAAGCACCAGGCCTTGGGCTTTTATTAATCCAGGAGCAACTTTGACCCACATAGGCTGTCAGTCAGGGGATGCTCATGGTTGGGGGACAGTGGACAGACGGGTCTGCCTTCCCATGAGCCTGTTTGCCTTCCACCAGTTTTAATTACCAGCCTTTGGAAAGGTTCCTTTGGGAGAAAATTAGCCATCAGTTGCAACAGCAGCAGGCAAGACACCAGTTCACTCATGAGCTGTCAGCTAACTTTAGCCCCCATCTTGCTGAGCCATCCTTTATTTAATCAGGGTCGGAGGAGCATCCGTGCCCGACACTCAACTCTGCAGGTGGGGAATGATTTACTGCCCTGCTATCAGAGAGCTCTTTAATCTTGTCTTTATGAACACTTAGCACCTACAAATCACCTGTTTGGCTTGAAATACATCGCCTGCTTCATGCCTTGGTGCCCTGAAGGGGAGGATGTCAAAGGTACATCTTGTTTACACGACAAGATGCTTTATGGAACGGGCCCTACTGCCTGTGTGGAAAATCCTACCCCAGCCCCTTCCTCTGTCTCCCTCTTGCAGTGTTTGAAGTGCATAATTTTATCCCCTGGACATCTTCTAGAGGGTCTTCAGCGCCCTCAGCCTGGCCTTTCACCCCTTCCATTCCTTTACCCAGGAAGCCAGGCAGGGTATTCAATTTCTGCTGTGCTCCCTTAACGCTCTGATTCAAACCACGAGTTTGAAATTTCCTTTAAGTTTTTCTGGTTCAAATTGTGTTCCTCCAGATGCAAAACAAAGGTGAGAGCTCAGGATCAATGTCTGACATTTTTTCAAATGCATTTTATTCTGGGTGGCTTCAAACTGCTTTCTATTCAGCCATCCCACTAGGATGATGCAGGCAGCTTTGGGTTAGAGCAGGATAACTGTGACTGTTAGCCATGCTGTATGCCAGTCTGGGACAAGAATTAAAGAGTTTAATTGAAGTGAGACATGTAATTGAAACTGCAGGGGAAACTTTAGGATAGACAGCAATTATACAAATTAGGACATCATGACACCGTAGCTGCGCTTTAAGAAAGTAAAGACCTCTGATTTTAGAAAAGAACAATAACTGAAGACAAAGCCCCCAGGCTCTTAAATGTCTAGAGATGAGCGGTATTAGAAATCTTACTGGGAAAGCACATCTCCAGTGGCCTGGAGCCCCTGAATACCACAAAGGGGCAAGCTTTTGTTATAAGCTCAGAGAGCAGACATCTGCTACTTGATTAGCAGAACAAATTCCTCATACACACTTTTGCTAAAGCTCCTTTCTTTCCTCCAAGCGTTTGCTTACTGTCTGGAAAGGAAGAGCTCTCACTCAGGCTTTCAAACAGAGATGGACCACATGGGGGATGTCCGAGACCTGGTGCAAACCTCATAGAGCCTTAAAATGAAGGTGCAGAACTTTTCTTTGGGCTTTGGTGTCCTTTTCTGAATAAGCCACACATGAAACCCTCTCAACAGCCTTTGATCATGCCACAGAGAAGATAGGAGCCTGGAATGCCTGAAAGTGTCAATCTGTCCCTCAACCTGTATTGCTGTAAAGATTTTAATATAGATAGTGGACAATCTCCTCAAATTTGTGACTTTGTCCCCCAGTTTCCAGAGTCAGAAATGAAGTTCCTCTAATAGAGACAATCCAGGCTTGCAGTAGAAGGTGGTAAGTATGGCCATGAGTCTTTAAGTCAGCAAGTTTTCCTCTCTCTGGAGCCCATCCCTCTCATAGTCATGAATCTTGATGTTATTTTTAGCATGAACAGACCAAATGGAGTTGGGGGAGGAGGGAGTAAAAGTGAAGCTGACAGTATAATGTGAGCCAACATGCAGGCACTCTGCATTACAAAGAGATGAAGGATGGTGTGTCATACATCAGCAGGAACAATAAAACGTGATAGATTCCTTAACCTCAGCATCAATCCTCCATGAGCTAGTCCAGTTTCTCCAGAAACAGCCAGGCTGAGGTAGTCTGGAAAGTTTCTAGCTCTTTCCAGAACCAGAAGCTTCCATCTCGTGGATTTGTCAGGTTCAAGAAATGACCTTTACATTGTACCAAGACAATACTAGCACAAGACAAGATAATGCAGGCCAGGCTGGGATCATGGTTTCAGTTCTTTTGCTGCCAAGAAAACTTCTAGAGACAATAATTTCCAAACCTGAAAGGTTCAAAGTTAACTGGAAGGACTTGTTTGAAGCCTAAACCTCATATTTGTGTTTGTTTAAAAGCCCACAACATCTTCAAGCTTGCATTAGCCTTGGGAGAAACTGCTGACTGTTTCCAATTTCTGAAAACTATTTAAAAAGAATTCTTAAAGTGTTTTGTATTTTAGGATTAGATAGACTCGAAAGATCTCAGGCAGATTGGAAATTAGAATAAAACAAGCTTTCAAGCGAGATTCATTTCATCAACAGAAGAATAGGACAAATTTCCTCCTTTTTTTATTTCCAAATATTAAATACATTAATAAAAAAAAGAAAAAAAATTACTGAGGAACTGTTTAACACAGTGAGGCAGAATATGAGTCACAGGGCATTTGGGAATGAGGGAAGCTTGAATGCTTATTGTGTTCTGGTTGCTGTTGGAGATAGGATAATGACTGGGCTGTTATGAAGTCTGACCCAACACAGCGGCAGTGGCTCCATCTTTATCTAGATCTCTATTTATCTGGAGATGAATAAAAATTGTACTTGAATGTCTAGACTAGCTTCAATAAAAATAACTATAATGGAGCTTAATGGGTATTTTTATTGTGGAAAGCTCAGTTTGTTGTCTGGATCTCTTTGAAAAATGTTCTTCCCATCAGATTCAGCAGACCTTTCAGAAAGTCTTCACAATGGAAATGCCTCTTCAGTATCATTTCAACTTGTGGACAGTCAGCGCGTGCATGGTAATCTGCTCACTGCAGGCTTTAGTTCTGCTCTGAACACTCCATCTACAAGGTGGCAGAGAACACTTTATTCTATGCAGCTCCTCCTTTCCCTCTCTCAGAGCAATTTCTCTTGTCTTTTTCCTGTTGTCAGTGAGCCACTGTTCCTCTGTGGGGCATCTTCTGGTCTAGTGGTGGATGGAGCATGTGGCGGTATTTCAAGTGGTTCTTATCAGCTGAGAACTAAGAACCATTTCCCATGTGCTTTCAGAAGCATAAGTACTTCCTTGTACCCTGCATAGCTGCTTCATGACTGTCTTTTTGTAACAATTTCTTTTGGTGTGAATTAAATCAGAAGTGGAGTTTGACTAAGAAAGTTGTGCAGAAAAGTAACTTGTCAGGTGGTAGGGAAGGATTTAGAGCGGCGAGAAGCTTGAGTAGCAGGAAAGGGTATAAGATGATGATGAATGTTGGGAAAGGTTTTAAAAACATTTGCAACTGGCCTGTGTGTGCTCACAGTGAAGGATAAGCCAGTGCTGTGTGCTCCTGAACATCCTACCTGTAAAACTCTGCATCTTGGGAAGGGAAAGAGCATGGATTAAAAAGAGAGGATTTCAAGTGAACACCAAGGGGTCGATTCTGATGACCCAGTGCTGAGAATCAAAGAGTGCTGTCAGAAGCACAAACGTCTTGGTCTTTGAACTTGATTCCATTTTTAGTGCCTCTGCAGTTCTTGTTTCTACTCAACTGGAAAGGCTGTTTTACAAAAAGAAAATATATACAGTGCACTGCATTTTGCTATAAATGGGGGAAATGCCATCTCTTTTCCTGTCACTAAGTATGGAAAAGTGTTTGACTGCCTGTGAAAATGAGTCCTAAAAGCTAATATGCGTCTCTGGCCAAAACATTTGCTCATTAGAAAAACCACCCACAACATAATGAAACAATTTGACATTTTCTGTTTTGTTTAAAGCATTGGTCATCCAATAAGGGGGCAGTGCAAATACCATGTGACTTCAGTGACTAATGACCTACTACATCAGATGGCATCATTAACCAACAGAGTTAAAGGGATGTCAGTACTTAAGAGTAGTCCAGGCACGGCATTGAGTCAGCCTGCCATTTTGTGAACAGCTCAGGCCCTCCCAGAGACACTGAGCAAGGAGAGGGACAGGGAAAACCTGTGTTTGTAGGGCTTTTACTTCCTGTGCTGTTTTACCTTTATAGTTAAAAAAGAAGAAAAATCCAGTGGTTTGGCAGATTTTTTTGTCTATACAAAAAACCAAAAACAAAATCTCAACCATACTAGAAGCAAGCTGTCTTTATGCATTCTGTGGGCTGATATGTGTTCAGAGTAGGCTACCTGGTAAATAAATGGCTGGATGATTCTTTGAGAAATATGTTGTAATTTAATTTGCAAGTAGCATAAAAAAAATGAGGAAATGGCTAAGTTCCTGCTCTGATTTTTCTGATAAAGATTTTGGCTGACTCCTGCTCTGGAGCACTGAAGGAATTAGACTGTCTTGCTGTTTCTTAGCTGGCTGTAGGATGTTTTCCCAAGGAAGGCATCAGCATGAAGGCAGTGGTGGCTGTGGCGTGGTCGGGAAGTCATTGTGCTGGAGGAGGCACATTGAGGCTGGCAGTCAGACCAGTATCCAAATAGGAGTAAACCTAAAGTGGGAGCACCCTTTTACCCACTGGAATGTAGTACTTTCTGTGGTTTTTGTTGGAAACATGTTAGGACCATTAGTTAACTCAGCACCTTGCAATACCTGTGCAAGTCTACTGGCCTCCTGCTTTCCCAAGTCTGTTTTGTTTCCAAAGTGCAACTCTGTATGCTTCATGGCTCTGCTGAGAGGAAGACAAGGAGGGTACCTCATATGGATGAGCTGAATTTTGTCTGTCAAGTCATGAACATTTTAAAAGGCACTGCAATTTGAGCAGACCTATGACAGATAAGATGATGCGTTCCATATGTTGTGATTTCCTGTCATTCTTACCCTGACCCTTTCTGTGGTCACCATTTTAGGATCAGCTCAGCTGTGACCAATTGCTGAAACATCTTTTGTTTTTTTCCCTATTGAGAAGGAAGTTACAGTGATTGTTTCCTTTCTTCTGTAAAATTACGTCCATTAAAAATCATATACATTCTCTTTGCTTAAAACAGAGAAGTCCTGAGGGCAAAAATCAACAGGTGCTAAGTAAATAACATGCAATCAAAACTAGTAAATGAAGCTAAGAGCTGGCAGCAGTGGCAGAAACAGGGAATAGAAATAAAAAATGAATATAAAAAGTAGGTTTTGGAGACAGAAGTACTGGGGGGAAAAATGTGAAGCAGAAAAAGGCATTCATGCAAGTTATTCATATTATCATTTGGGGCTCCTCTCAAAAAATCTTCACATCTCTCCAGTACCCTTTCCCCATAATCATGGCTCAGATGGTGCAAAGCAAAGGAAGGAGAACATGTGGGACAATTTATAGATTTCTTCCCTTATGTAAACAACTGTGTCTTGCCTTTCATTTTTAGCACATGGTGTCAGATCTTTACCTGCTCTTTGCTGGAAAAATATTCTAGAAACTCTCCTCTCCTGAGCTTGCTGGTGGGAAGACAAGGTCAAGCAGGTACCAACAGAAAGAAGGACTCTTTTGTCCTTGCACCCAATAACATCTAATAACCACCCCACACCAAAACCCCAGCTTGCTTGCTGGATGCAGTGTTAGGTGCTGGAGCTTTAAAAGATTTCTGGTGTCCTGCTTGGCTTTCTGCCACTGCTGCAGATGGGCACAGGTCTCCTGTAGTCCTGGGTCATATCTGCCATTTCTGTGCAGATGTCTTGTGTATCCCAAGGCATCCCAAATGGAACCAAAAACCTATGTTTAGGCAAGTGAAGGGAGCCGCAGGGAAATGTCCTGCTTGGCAGAGTGTGGCCACAGATGGACTCAGAGAAAGGAGAAAGCCATCTGGGCCCATGGTTTAATGGAGTCACTTCATTGCTGCCAGTCTGGAGGGAGGGAGGTGGCAAAGGTCACATGGGAAGGTGTGCTGGCGAGGAGGGAAGGGACAGATGTGACAACCAAGTTCCATGTGGCTTGGTTCCATGTGGTTCCAAGTTCCATGTTCCACGTGGCTTGGGGATCGAAGATTCCAGTGATTGTGTGGATGTTGTAGCAGAGTTAACTCTGTCTTAGCACTGCCTGAAAGTTGCCACACACGACCAGAGAACATGGCCAATGCTACTTGAGTGCAGGGTGCAAGCTGCCTGGGCTACAGCTTCATAACCCTGACAGGAGCTCAGCTACCAGTGCCATTGTCACAGTCCACCGAAACAACTGGCACCATATCTGGTCACTGGACCAGCCTGCTGTCATGTGTCGATGTCCTGCGGCAGTGGCTGGACAGCTAGTATAGAAAACTTGTGTGTTTTTGGAAAGAGAGGTGTCAGAAGAGTTTTCCATTAAAGAGGTGAGGAAATGGAGAGAAACAAAAGGTCAGGACATTGACAGCCATGAAATTAGCGTGTAGCAACAAAAGACCATCAAATTTAAGAGCTGAGTCTTGAAAAGGGGGAAAATGAAGAGTTGTGCTTTAATGGTGGCTGTTTTTTGAAATCATTGTGGCCTATGAAGTCCCTGTTGGTATCTGGATTTGCATTGCCAGGACATGTCTCATAAACATCAGGAGCATGCTTATTTTTATTCTCTGGAAAGCAGATGAGACGAACAAGCACGCCTTTAAATTCTGAGTATACAGTGAACAAGTCTGGTCCTGCAGCCCTGTCAGCATCCCTGGCTCCAGCCTTCAACACTGTCTGCTATCCTGTGCTGAGCTCCCTGAACAAAGCTCCAGTGATTCCCATCAGAACTCCACAGCTCCTCCATCCACTGAGCCTCCAAGGAGGCAGTGCACAGCCTGATGGAAGGTGGGCCAGCCTTAGGGTGGGAACTGGGAGCAAGTCTTTGAGATACATAAATAGGAAATCCATCAGTTATCTAATCAAAATTTTATTTCTTCTCTTTCTAAATGGTAGACCAAGACTTATTTGATAATGATGGACTATCTTTTGTCATGTAGTTAAATGAATAATCTTTCACTACTATTCCTATTCCACATTTATGTTCTTCCTAGGGGCTCCAGATGACTTTGCAAAGCCACTAGAAGTAAGGAGGTAGTTTGCAGGTGGAGGGGAAAAAAAAGTTAAATTTTTTCATGAGAAATGGAATTCTGTGGTTAATGAAGCAGGTTTTAAAGAAAATTTTCCCAAAGAAAGCAATTAAAATGAAACATTTCAGAGAAAATGTTGATTTTTTTAAAAATAAAGCTTATTTCTAATTTAATATAGAAAGTATGCATTTTCTGCCCTTCAATTTCTACAGTATTTTTTCCTGTAGAGATTTCCTTTGTGTGTTTTGTTTTTTTTCTTTTACAGCTAAGTTGCAAGAGATAGTAACAGTTTCTCACTTTCAGAAAGATGTGCAAGCCATCTGCCCTTTCTTTTGGCATACCCTCAAGGGAACAGCAGTGGAGGTGGGCTAAGAGACCATGCCTCTCTCCTGAAGGCCTCCAGCCTCCTTGGTTTTCCATGGACCTGGGCACAGGATTGGTCTGAAATGAGCAGCCAAAACAATCCTTTCTCTGAGCTGGAGTCCTTCCCCAGGGCACTGGCACTCTCAGCTGATCAATTCTCCCTAGGATCCCTCCCCAGTGTGAATGCTAATAGGAGGGGTACAGGCAACTGATTTATAATATTCTTGAAAATCTGGATAGATTGCTGTAACGATCAGAATTAATTACTCTTTTCAAGATTTTATGTTTCCAAGCTTCCTTTTTCCTCCTCCTCCATCCCCCCTACCCCCTCCCCTCCCTGCCAGCTCAGTCGTCCTCTTTTCCCTCTGGAGTCCTTCCACCTTGGCTCCTGGCCAGCTCCCTACAATAAAGTCACATGCTAATCAATAACACTTTTATTGAGAGTGACAGACAGGAGCTAACTGCACCGAAACAGTAACAAGTCCAGCCAGTAGTAAATGCGCTCTCCTCAAATCCCAGCCCTTGTGCTTTGCTTGCTGCCTCTTCGGCTTCCCTTCAATATCTGTCTCAGGCTTCCACTCCCTTCAGACCTCACGACACAGTGGTTTTTTGACGACCCTGTCTAAAGTGACGGTCGCCTCCAGGCCTTCTGACAGGAAGCATTTGGTCCCTGGGATTTCAATATCCCTTGGCCTTGACTGCGCTGCTTTAGTGAACTGGTGCTCAGGGCATGTAGCTATCCTTATTTTGGCTGAATGCAGGCCTGTTTTTGTGAGCAAGGCTGAAGTATTGTGGGGTAAGAACAGAAGTCTGCAGAGTCAGTCCCAAACAAGGTGTATCCCCCAGCACTAAGTTCATTTCCCAGCACCCTCAAAGTCTTGTGCTAACTCCATCTGATGCTAAAACAAGGTCCATGCAGAGGTCTGCAATGATGCAACTACACCAGTCCATAACTTCACTTAAAAAGAACCAAGACCATTGTGAGTGGGAGTGAGTCCAGCTTGTGGTAGGGCTCTCAATGTCACCTCTTTGTCCAGAACAGGGCTGGTAATTTCTGACAGGGCTTAAATAGTACCCTGACTTGTTTTGCTTCTGATTTGGTCTTACAGCTGCTCATAGTCAGAGCTGCTGTTCTGGGAAACGACTCTTTCCTGCATCTGGAGATGCTCTGGCTGGGCAAGGAGCGCAGTGCTGAGAAGCAGCCTCTAACATGCCCTTCCAGCACAAATGACTGACTGTCACTCCTGAGGGCAGACCCTCAGCTCAAGCATGCCACTGAGCCAGCAGAGCTCCTGCTGTTCTCCATGACTCATTCAAGAGTACATGAAAGCAGGTCTAAAACTGAGAGGCTGATGGCTCCCAGACTATAAGAAGATAGAAGTTACCATAAAAAAAACCACCAACATTGCTGGTCATTCCTATTGCTGCTTTACTGATCTAGGCAAAGCTTGGTTAGAGTAAAGGTTCAGAGAAATAGGAGTCAAATTATCTGATGTGCTTCCAAGAATGACACATCATCCTCTTCTATGACACCGACACAGACTCTTGCTTTGCCAGAGATGTGATCAGCTGTATCCATGCCTCCTTCCTATCACACTATCTGCTGAGGAGGGAGAGAAGTCTCATCTTCTGGTGATAATTGTCCTCATCCATTGGACACTGCAGGGACACTGCACACCTCTTTCCTCTCTCATTCACAAACATCACTTTTGCTTCATCTAAAGTAGATGCTGGTCCCCACCTTCCATCATGTGCCACTTGATACCATCATAGTCTGATGCAGGCATGCCAATAAATCTGAAATGTTGTGCTTGCCTAGTATAATATAAAACCCAAAAAAGAGAGAAGGTTATTAGAGACAGCTTTGCATGTTTAGAAAACTGCCTGCCTTCCCTGTACCACCTACTTACAGTGAGTCTGATCTATCAGCAGTCCTGCAAATCCTAGCTCAGGGGTGTTTGGAAGGGAGTAGGATTAGCTGAGGTCTTCTAAAGGAAACCTCTAAGGCTATGAAATATTTCTAAGCTTAAGAAATAATACTTCTAATTACTTTTTATAATTATTTCTTCTGTCAGAAATATGAAAATCAAATATGTGTGATGTTAAAAAATTATTTTTCATTAGAAAGTTGTAATTTCTTTTATGGACTTTTCAAATGTTCTCTATCATTTTTTGAAAAATTACTTCATTTCTTGCAGAACACTATCTTATACCAATTGAAAAAAATCAGTAGAAAAGTTTTAAAAACCAAGTGAGGACTGATACAGGTTTCGGGTTTTTTTTTTCAGTTTGGAAGTGCATCAGTGTATTTGGGGGAATTGTAACACAGAGATCAGGATCTTTGGCCTTTTAAAGAATGAGCTGAGATCAGTTAGCTGGATCCTTTACAAGTTGGTAAATCATTTATTGGGATGTGCTGTTGGACAAAACACAGCAATAGCGCTTCATAAAATATAAATAGTACAAAATACTTTGGTTCTATTAACAACCTGTAACTGATGCACTTGAACTCTTTCTCATTTTCCTTTTTAATTTCTCTGTCTTGTAAAGTGGAGCTTGGTTTATGATTGCAAATAAAAATGAATTTGGTGGATCTCAATTTTATCATCCCAAACCCCATAGTTTCACCTTCTGGCTTGTATCTTATAGTCTCTACTCAAGGAAGACTTGAGTGCAGAGAAGGGAGAGGAAACAGCCAAGGGAGATGCTGGGGTGCCTGTGGAATAGCAGGGGCAGTGGCTGAAGGGGGACTGGGAAGCCAGGCCCTGCTGGGAGGTCATTTCTGAGGTGTGCCATCAGTCACAGAATCCCGTGACTGCTCTTGCTCAGAGTTGTTCTTGGCTCAAGATAGGGATATCGATCCCTAACTCCCACGAATCACTAAATCCTCTTTCAAATTAAAATAAGTGAATAAATAAGCACAGGCAGAAATGCACAAAGTACTCCTTTTCAGATTACTTTGCAGGTCAGGAGCCAAGAGAAAAAATCTGTCAGCCACTGGGATTAACGTACTTGCAATAGCAGGACCAACATCCACTTCTGATGACAGTGGACCCAGTCCCTTGGTGATTTCCTCTGAGGGAAGGCTTGCTATGCTTATGCAGTGAATCCCTTCTTTGGCTTGTATTCAGAAATCCATTGTGCTGAGTGGGGTAGCTGGCCAACCCCCAAACCACTTCTTCCTCTTTTTCACCTTCTTCCCCATGATGAGGGAAAGCCTCAACTCTCCCTTTATCTCTTGAGTATGGTTTACTGACTTTAATCTGGGATATTTTAAGAAACAATAAGTTTTTGTTCTCTGTTTGGACTATAGAGGTAGGATGGTGGAAGGGTGGGGATGACAATGACAACTTGATATTTGAAATCAAACTTAGCATTTGTGGAGATTCCTTTAGCAGGCTTTGTTCTGAAGGTCTCCCTCTGAAGTACAGTCCCTTTTGGTCTAGGATGTGACATCTCTTTGTAAGTATTTTCTGCAGAGAACTTGTAGCACCTGTCCTTGTGATGGGCTTCAGATGAAGCTTGGGGAAGGGACTTGCAAGGGTTGTCTCTGAGTTTCAGCTGGTTTTTTTTCCCAGACCACAGAGCAAAGACAGGGAAGGTAGATTATCCTAGGACAGAAAAATAGAATTAGATGTAAAGAACTTTTATTCTCTGCTCTCATCTTCCTGCACTTTGCCTTTTAGGGAGTGGAGGATTGAAACCAAATCATCCCAGCTTCTTCTCAGTGCATTTCCATTGTGTTCACCTATTGCTTGTTAATTCCACATGACTTTTTTATTCTTAGAGACATAAGAGTATGGCCCTATGGATGGAGGAATAAAATGGCACTTTCCTTCTGTTCATACTAGAATAAAATACAAATGGATGCTTCAACATCCCCTGTACTTTCAGTCCTGAGGCAGCATTTCCCCAAGCAACTGAGTGGACACAGTCTGCCATAAAAAAATATCAGGCTCAGTCCAACCAGCAATTTTTCCTCACAGTAGTGCATATGGGAACAAATTGATGGGAGGGGATATACCACAGCACTGTGGGAATGGGAAGGAGCAGATAAATTACAACCCAGCATCACAGGGAAGTGCAATTATCATTTAGCTGCAACCTGCTGATCTCACTGCTTTACCTCTCCCTTGGCTTTCTGGACTGGAGGAAGAGTAAAATGGTGCTCAGCCACCCACAAGTGGGCTGATACACCAGCCCTACCTTAGCCCTTGCCCCTCAAAAGCTGTACACCTCCAGTTCTTCAGATGATCACTCTCATACCACATTCCTCCTTTATGTCTGTACATGAGTAGTTTTGATGTCCAGCAGGATCTGTGAGCAATGCCCTAACAACCTTCCTCGACAAATGAGTGGTGGGCAGTCTTGTGGATCCCTGAGAGCACTTTGTCATGCCTCATATTAGTGAAATCTCTCAGATTTTAGTATTCTTTCGCCAGCTCCAGCAGGGTACATGTGCATACATGCCTGTGTGTGTGCATGTGAAAATCCTTGGCAACATGTCATCCCTTATTGAGCAAAATATTGACAGATTTGGATGTGGAGAGAAGACTGGAAAGAACATTGTGTCTTTCTGGAGAACTAAAAGGCCTCTGCCTTCTGCATTCCGTGCCTTCCTTCATCTCACGTGCACATGCATGCACAAACATCCCTTACCACTCCTACAACCACTTCCTAGCATGCAGTCAGAGCCAAGGAGAGTATATATTTTCTCATCATGGAACAAAATCTTTTTTAGAAAAATAATAAAACTTCATTAGAGTATTAATTCAAAGCTTTTATTTTTTATAGTCCCCTTTTTATCATTTTTATTGCTAGGTTTAAAAGGAGGAGATTCCCTACATTAGGGAGGCAGCGAGCTGTTTTACATGGAGTGTCCATGTGCCATTTACTAGTATCAACTTTGGGATGCAGGCTGGTTGCTTTTGTGCTTGACTTGCTCTTAGTACCTCTTTGTGCTTTGCTTTGGTATTTTCTGAGGCTGCTTACGTGCTGTGCATTTACCCTGGTACCCTGTGTGTGTATCCTGTCTGTCACAGGGAGCTGGAACTGGAGTATATGGTGAATTTCTGCTGGTGTAACGCATGTTAATTGTTTTCTTCTGTACTTTTTACAAGGCTGAAGCTTGGAGTAGATCTGAGCCAGCTTTTTCTCACCTCATCCCTGTGCTGTGAATCTTGTAAGGTAGAAGTTACACATGTCAACATCTACCTAATAACAACACATGAATTGTGCAGAGCCCTGAGCTCTCTGTGAGGGAGACATGACCTTCATTATAATGATACAGTTGACATTTTCCCTGTGACACTTATTGTAACATCATTGCTTCCTGTTGGCATCTGTGGGCTTATCAGGCAGCTTGTTCAAGCAATCTGGAGTTGTGATGAAACCAGGCAGGAGAGAAGAGGCCGAGATTTGAAGGGGGAGAAGAGTGAGTGGGGCAAAAATGGAGGATTCATGGAGTATCAGAGCATACAGAACATTTATGAACGTGAGCTAATCTAATCCCACTCCCCCTTGCATCCATTTCCCTGCCAAAGGGTTCACAAACACCCTGCACTGCAGAACCCAGCATCCCTACAGCTTGCCACTTATCATTTGCATTCCTGCTCCTGGTTGCAGTGGTGCTCCCAGCAGTAGGAGCCAAGGCTTCCTGGGCAGTCCAACCCACCAGAGAAGGAGCTCCAGGGGCCCCTCTTCCATTGTGAAAACCCCTTGCAAGCAAGGGGGGGCCCAGCCACCCCACATCTATCCTGAGGCAAACACTATGGCACACTAAGTGATGTTTGTGTGGGGATAATCCAGGAGATCTGGTCTACATTCAGATTGTTTGCAGGCTCATCTGAAGCTGGCTAGGATTTGACTGATCTTGAGGGGAAAATCAGGCCCCAGAGGTCAAAAGCTGGAGTCAGGTGTGCTGACCCAGTCTTTCCACTTTTTGCACACACTTTTTCTTCTTTCCGCATAAGTTCTAAATTTATCATCACAGTGAGGAAATCAATTATTGCAATAGCTGGGGCTTGGGCTTGGTATCTGTACTGAAATCAACTAGCCCTTGTCCACCCAATACCTGCCCAAAATGAGGCAGGCACATGTTAAGAGCTTCTACACATGTTAAGCTGGGGGTTGGTAAAAGCTAGTTTAACGTACAGAAGAAAATATTTGTATCCTTTTATTCCCCAAGCATTTAAATTTCTTATTGAAACTCCTGAACCTTGTGTCCTAAGCCTTGGGTCCAAAGACTCCATCTATGCTACGTGAGGCTACTGTGGAGTCCTGCACTTTTGCTCCTAATCTACAATCTGTAAACGTCACATGCACCACTAACTCATTATGACTTAACTGATGCTACAATTTTTGTGTCAGGGCTGATGAGAGGCCTAAAATTAAAATTCTCAGCAGTTTCAGCTGGCAAGTAGACACATGTATTTCCTGCCCCTTTTCTGCTTTCCAGTTGCTCCTCTATGCTACTTTTGGGTACTGCTGTTGCCAGGGCAAAGCAAGCCCCATGCTGTGTTTCACTTCTGACAGCATCCTTGGCTTCCTTGGTTAGCTGGGAGGAGAGTGGAGTAGAGCAAAGTGGCTCCTTCATTTTTCATGGGAACATAGGATTTGACATACAAGATCAGACTCTGCCTTCCCTAATGGCCAAATATGTGATATTTCAGAGGAGTGCAATATCCTGCCAATAGAGAATATATTTATTGGCACAGCTTCCTGCCAAGGGTTTTGGATTGAGCTGCCTGATAGACAAAAGGTGCAGCGAGAGCTGCTGCAAAGAGGTTGTAGGCCCCTCACGTCTCAGGGTAATGCTTCAGGCAGGGGACTCCCTTCCTGAGCCCTATGGAAACCACTCTGCTTCCTGAGGCATGAGATTCATTTGCCTTAGTAATTACTGCGGCTCCCTCAGCTACATATGTTATTAGCAGGTATCATATGTTTCAGGCATAAAATGAGCTCTGGGGGGGAAAACCCCAAAATTCTTAGTCATTGTTCACCTGAGTTGATCTGCTCTTGTGAGAGGGAATCTCCCAAGCTGCTAATGTGTAGCTTTACAGGCTATGATATTTGCGTGCAGTGGAGATGATGGGATATATCTTTCATTTCATCTGGAGGAAAAATAGCTCAGGATTACGAGAGATAAGTAGAGGTAAAACTCCCTGTTATTTTAGCATTATATGGCACTTTGGGCCTTTTTAGCTTCAGTGACACTGTATTCTGCCTCCAGGGGAGAGGACACTTTGTTCCCTCACACACAAAGAACATGCAGAGGTTTCCCCAGTGAATGTCTTTAACAAGGAGAGGAGAGCAGCATGGGAGAATTCAAGTAGAGCACAATAAAGCATTTTCCATTTCAAATACAGCATTACCACAGCCTCAACACTGGGATGGGGATTTTGGAAATTTTGCACTGTTGACGCTCACAATTTTAGAGGCAATTCTTAGTCCTTCCATATCTAATTTCGAGCTCAGCTGCTTCTTAGGTATATGAGAAGACAAATTTTCCTTTCATTGCTTTTTGGGGGATGTGAGGAGGGCTTGAAGGTTTGTTACTATAATGTCACCTGATGAAATGCTTGAAAATACAGCCCTAAATGTCACCTGATGATTCAAAACCAAGAATTCTAGAAAACTAATTTTCATGGTTTGGGAAGGCTACACTCAGGATTTCTGATTGCTTGAACTGCCAGTACATGGAAACAAAGACAGACTATTTAGAAACAAAGGTGCCTTGATTTCAGAGCTGTTTTATACAATAGAAATAAGACATCACTCCTTTTCACTGCTCCCTCAAAGACTCCCAGCAAGCGTTTTTCTCACAGCCAGTGAAGGGTGGATGTATCTTCCTTCATAGTGCATCAGTACCTGCAACAATCCACACATTGTACGACAGCCATTTGCCTGCTCCTCTGTGCTCAGACCCTTGGTCCTTAAGATGTGCCTGCTAAATCACAGTTTTGCTTCCTCTTAGGATTCATGGAGAGGAGGATGGGCAAGGGTGAGAGAGAGGTTTTTCTCTGTTCATTAGAGGGCAAGATTAAGCCTTATTATTAATTATTCCTGTATTATGGCCACTGGTGGCCTGTAGTATTCCAGAAGTCAGACTGCCAGCAGCACTAAATCAATGCTGCTGCTGGTTCAATGTTATCAGTCTGTAGCCACACAGAAATTTGGTATGTTATAAAATCAGAGTAACGCTTCATAATTGCCTTGCAAAAGTGGGGCATTAGTGTTTTCTAAGTGACAAGCCTATCTGGAAATGCAATCGGGTCTTTAGCTGTAATGCTATGGCAGTGATAGCTAAGTCATACTCAGGGCAGAAATTAGCTAAAAATTAACCGTACAATTGCAAACGGGCAAAGCAATTAAGTGCAACCCGTCCTCCAGGCTGCATGGGCCTTAATGCTCATCACTGAGGAGACATTTCTATCTCTGGAGCTCTCCAGGCTGAATGCATGTTAAAAACCTCTGCATCCACAATTCCTCAGCATCCACAGACAGTTCATCCTAGATGAAGCAGAATTTACCTAGCTCTTTCCTGGCTCTTAGAGGAATGGTTGAGAGCAGATCAGGACCTTCCCTCTTGTTACGGAAGAAAAAGTGGCACTGAGAAACATTTGGATAAAGCACTGAGGAAATCTCTAAACTGGCATTAAACAAAGGTGTTTTTCACCTGGGTGCAGGGCACATTAATCTGGGTCTATCCCTGTACCAAGCCAGCTATGTTGCTCTGGGAGGTGAGTTCTTGGTCACCTCTGCAGCAGGAGCTCAAGCCTAAGTGGAGCCAGCCCCAGAACCTGATGTATTGCTTCATAAAGGTGTGCAAAATTAAAGAAGCTACAGAAAAACTACTTCACATCCCCTTGAATCCTTGGGCTGGGCTCTGAATGCAAAAGCCATCTGTTCCTCCTTCCGTCTATCTCAGACCTAAGACCATTAGGGAAAGATGACTACTCTCAACGTTAAGATCCTCTTGGCTGGCTGGCGTTCTTTCCCAAACTTTGGCATCCCTCTGCCCAGTTTGGCCAGAGGATAATTTCCTCTGTGGTTCAGCTGGCTTGGCGTCTGCTTGCAGGACTTGGACATGGTGCTCTGAGCCTCAGCCATGGAAACACGCTGGCCATGCACACACAGAAGCCTGGTTTGCCAGGCTGAAAAAGTGTGGCCAGTTGGTCGCATCCACTGTAGCGTCTGGCCACCAGCTGGGAGACATGACACCCAGAATGTTGCTCCGTATGCTAAATGAATTGCGAATGATTACAAAACCTGTTTCTGTAAAGGCTTCTCCTTGATTCTTGGAATTATTGCATGCTGTGTCCCTCTCAGAACTGATAAAACTTTGGGAAGGATCAGGTCAATGATATGCAAAGGACAACTTGGCATCAAATTCAGCATGCCCTCTTCATATTATAATTTTTTAATTTTTTTTTTAAATTTAATGAAACGTAACAGACACTTTACATTTCTTAGAATCTGCTTATCTCCAGTGAACAACTTTGTTCTGTGGTGCCAAGCCTGGGCCAGGCCTTGGTGTGATCAGTGTTATCAGCTGATAAATATTTACCATGCCATGTATTCCTCTGTATATATGTATGAAGTTAAACCTGCGTAAGATCCAGGAGAAAAGAGAGACTTATTTCAGAGCACTAGTAGAAAGTTATCTCTGCATGTCTTTAATTAATCCAATAATTGCTTGAGGAGGAGCAGTAGTCACCATACTGTTGTCTTTGGTAGGACCTGAACTACTTTCTTACCCCTCCAAGACTATCACAACTAGGATTCTGGTTATGTGTGCAAGTTTCAAGCTTAATTGGTGAAAGTGTATAAAGTCTCAGTTCTGGCAGTAACCTGAGCAAAGTCTGCATAAGGGTTTTTGAAAAAATTGGGAACTCTGTGTGTAGTCCCTAAGCCTCTTGATTCACTGGGCAACCTGGCAAGTATTAGCCTCCCTGCTTAGTGTCTCTGTGGAAATGAGTGTAACGATATTGATCGATTAAAGACCTTTAAACTTCACAAGTAAAAATGCCAAAAAGGTGCTAAATATTATGTATCTTTACTTAAAGTTTAGGGTCAGGAAGATTTTTAATGAGGATTATGTGCATTTATAAGCTTAAGCCATGTAAAATGTACTTAGTGGCAGCAAAAGTGGTTGTTAAAATGCGATCATCATGTGGCCCAGAACTGACACTTCTGGATCCTAGTCCACTGTGATGCCAGATCCAGTCCAGGTTTCATGTGCCCATGTCGACTTTTCTTGGAATAAAATACATAATGGATCAAGCTGCCATATTAAATTTAGTTGTTTGCTGTCACATCACCCAGTACACAGTCTGCTCCCTAAATCCCATACTAATCCAGTTGTCTGTATCTTCTTTGGTATAAAAGCACATTAGCCTCAAAAGAAGCAGCAGAGACAATATTCATAGAAAAATAAAACAGTGATGAGAGGGTTAATATCAAGCTCCAGTCCTAACCTGATATAGCATTTATATGTCCTCAGGAATAGCACTTCAGCCCCAATACGTATATTCTCAATGCTTCACTGGGAAGATGATGATTTGTGATTTCTCTTTATCCTCTCTCACACCCATCTTCTTTCATTTGCTTATGGTAACCCCGATGTGTAGTGTAGTTTTAACAGTGTCAATAGTGTACCTTTTACCTGGAGTGAGTTTAATAGGATTTGACAGTGACAGAGGATGAGAAAATTCTGTGATTCTATTATTCATCCCATTTCTACAGGAGTCTGTGTAGATTGTATACTATTAGGAGAAAATGTTTGTACTGAAGGTTTCCTATCTTCCTCTCCATCTGCCTCCATCCTAACAGCTTGCTCCCATCATCACACTACGGGTACCTCTGGTCATTAAAATCTTTTTTAGGAAAAAAAGTGAAGAGAGGGGCAGGAGGAAGGCCAAGGAACCACTTAGATATCAAATATGATAAATTCATCTATTAAAGGACAGACCTCCCAGAATGTTTATGAGCAGCAATTCAAGCAGAGCCACCTCTGTCACTCATGTGACTTGCAAGCACTGTGTCTGACAATTGGATCTGTGTCTTGAAAGGATAGCTAAGACTCGCTCATGTTTTTACAGCATCCCTCTATGTACAGGCATTGCCAGTGTCTTTATATTATCCCTTGCCAGGCTGCTGTTATGGGGCCCGTGTATTTGGCCTATTTGAACTGTATTCATTTCAGTTTTTAACTGACCTTGGTTTGCTCCCTGACCATTGCTCTACTTCCTGATCTCTCGGGCTTCAGCTCACACAGTGCTGGACATCACTGAAAGAACTGGGGAGGCAAAGTCTCAGCATGATGCTGGCCTCTTGACTTTGATTCCATCATCTCTGCAGTGCAGAAATATATAACTGACTCCTTCAGTTAGGAAAGGTAAAATATCCTTTCCGAAGTCCTTCCCAAAAAGGTTAAGAATTTAATTTTGGATGAACATCCTTGCCCTCTGAGCAAGTCTTTGTATTAATGATCTCATGACAGATTGCTCCTTAAACTGGCCCTAGCGCAGGTCAAGACAGAGTGAGAATATTCTCTATTTAATGAGGCAGAGATCAGAGCCTCTAATATTTCATCATTCGTGCTCAGGGGAGGAAGGGAGTTATGAGCTTGGAGAGCTGCTGGCAGAAGGGGCCCCCAATAGCAGCTGCAATGGCAACTCGCTCACTGCATGGTTCTTAGCCCCCAAGAACTTACTGCTGTCGGTTTTCAGCTTCCTCTTGGAAAAACTAACCTTTGTCATTAAACTCATCTAAATGATTGAGTTCGGTGTTGGCGAATGATCCGAGGCTAATAACCCTCAGGACAGAAGAGAAAAACTTAGAAAAGAGAGGTGTAGTATAAGGAACATGGATACCAGTGGTATATGGACAACCACTGTCTACAGGACTATGTGGAGCATTTAGTTTTGTTCCTCATCAGCTTCTGCCTAGGAAGGGTGAGCAATCTGATACTCAGGTGCTAGTAAATTAGAAAGCCAACTTGCAGATCCAGTGGTTTACAAGTGTCTTAATTTATTAATGAGTGGAGGCCATCTCAGTGTGTGTAAATATAGATTTTAAATCAGTTGACATGATGTACATAAACAATCAAACTTGTAGCGTAGTGCTGAGATGCTAATGTTAAATCCACCCCTGACTTGAGTGCTACTTTTCAGTAGCACTGTGTTCCCTGGGAAGCAGTGATATATAGTGCTGTGCAAATCACTGGTGCCCTTAAATTGCAGCTCTGAAATATTTACACATCCAAAGTGTGTGTGTAAATTGGGAGTATCACAGCGTTCCCATACGGTGACAGAGATTTGTAAATTTTGCTTCTGTGCAGTCCAGCATTTCCCTGCTAGTGACCGGGAGCCAGGACCCAAGAGCATAAATTCCCCAAATAATTCTTGCAATACTTAGGGCAAGCTCAGCTCTTGCACTTAGCTACTAGAAGCAAATCTTTCCAAGGTGCCACAGTTATGATTTGCCCTTTGAAAGGGACTGGTAGTGTCTTTAAAGCAACAGCTCCTGGAGAAATGATAATAGCTATGCAAGATGCTATTCTATGGTGTTGAGTGAGGCCATCCTGGCTGGCTCTAAGGCTAATTGGATTGGTCAAGGCTGGACTTTGAATCCTGTGCTCAGTTTTGGGCCACGCACCACAGGAGAATCATTGACATACTGGAGTGAGTGCAGAGAGGGGCAGTAGAGCTGGTGAAGGGCTTGGAGCACAAGTCCTGCAAGGAACAGCTGAGGGACCTGGGGCTGTTTAGGCTGGAGGGAAGGAAGCTCATGAGGACTATTCTTCTTTCCAACATAACCCTGAAAGGAGGTTATGCTGAAGTGGGGGCTGGGCTCTTCTCCCAGGTAACAAGGGGTAAGACAAGAGGAAACAGCCTCAAATTCTTTCAGAGAAGATTTACATTTGATATCAGGAAACATTTCTCCACTGAACGGGTTGTCAAACACGAACAGCTGCACAAGGAAGTGGTGGATTCACCATCCCTGGAGGTATTTAAAATATGTGTAGATGTGGCACCTAGGAACATGGTTTAGTGGTGGCCTTGGAGTGTCAGGTTAATGGTTGGGCTACATGATCTTCGAGTTCTTTCTCAGCCTAAAAAATTCTCGAAGTCTGTGATGGAGGAATTATGCCTGAAGAGCAGATGGTCTTTCCTTCCATCCTAACCACCACTAACCTCGGTAAGTCAGAGTTTACACGTGTCTGTCAGCTGGGACCATCCAGCTTTCCTCACTTGCCTTCACCCTGCGGGAACCAAGTGCTCCTCACAAGGCGCGGGATTTGCCAGGGCAGCGTCCCGGAGCAGGCCGAGCCGCCTGAGGCCGGGCGCGCCTCCGCCGCCGCCATGACAGCGGCGCGCGCTCCCGCCGCCAGGTGTCGCTGGGCGCCGAGGCCGCACCGGGGGCGGCGGGAGCGCGGGCCGGGAGCGCGGGCCGGGAGCGGGGAAGGAGCCTGAGGGCTCTCGGTGGGGCTCGGCCGCCGAGGCCAAATGCTGCTGCGAGCGCAGCCATGCACCTCCCTGCTCTGCCGTGGTCCCTCTCCGCAGCTCCCTGGGGCGGAGAAGTGGAGAGGGGGGTGCTGAGCTCTCCCCAGCTTGGCATCCAGTGACAGGGCGCGTAGGAATGGATGAAAATTGTCGCAGGAAGGGTTCAGACTGGGCGCTACAATGCATTTCTCAGCCGAGAGGGTGGTCAGACAGTGGAACAGGCTTCCTAGAAAAGTGGTTAATGCCCCAAGCCATCAATGTTTAAGAGACATTTGGACAATGCCCTTTACAACAAGCTTTAACTGTCAGGTCAGCCCTGAAGCCATCAGGCTGAAGGGTTACTATAGGACCCTTTATCAGAAATACTCTGTTCTATTTATCCTGTCCTATCCTTTGGTTATTCAATTGGTTAAGTTATTAAGTAAACATTAAAAAAAACCCGCAAAATATCCCACCAAAAATTCCCCCAGAACAAGCAAACAAACCAACCCAATTAAAAAAAAAAACAAACAAAAAGCAACAAATCCCACAAATAAGACCACCCCCCCAAAAGAAAAAAAAAATCCACAAACAAACAGAACCAAAAAAAACCACCCAAAACCAAATAAAAATAACAAGAGAATGTATCTGGATAACTTGTAGTTGTCATTGTATGATGTATTTTATAAAAGGACCTTTGCCTTATTTCCCAAATTTAACGAATTTCTAATCTGGATAATTACGTTCTGTCTAATCTTGTACTCTTTTAGCACTTGTTATTTTTCTTCATTTGCTGCCTTAAACTGTTGTTGCTTTTAAACAGCTGTTTCGTTCCATCACAGAGAAAGCTGCACTTCAGGGAAGGGCAAGCACTTGTCAAATAATGTTAGTTCAATAATTTATATAGTGTTTTCCCCCCCCCATTTTATAATAAATTATTCACCTTGTATCATTTTGCATTATTCATCTGGTTAACTGAGGTAGCCTAACAATTTTAAAATGTATTTGTCAAAAAAATTTGTTGAATTACTTTTGTCAGTTTGTGGCTTTTTTCCCCTGAAATAAAAGCTTTGACAAATAATCACAGTCCTTAGCTGCCCGGCCCATGTGGTCAGTGAAGTGGTTTGGATAGATTGATGGCGAACAGTTTTGTAAAACAAAACAAAGCAGCAAAGCAAAAAGAAAAAGAGCACAGCTGAAGCCCATTTTCTGAGATTTTGTATACTGTGAAATGTAAAATACAAGTGTCAGCTCTGTTTGTTAGCTGATCATCTCTTGAATGGCAGAATCTCTGAGGCCATCAACTTGCCAGCTGAATTAGGGCATGGAGATTAGAGAAATGCAGGTTGAAAATATGTTGGAAAGACCTGTTTGCTGTCTCCCACATTCCTAAGGCAGCTTGTGGGCCTTCAGAATATAACAGCTTAAGTTTTTTATATCCACTATGAGATTGCTGAAATGCTTGTCTTCAAGATTTCTTTAAACTTGGTATGTTTGGCATAAAATTAAGCCTGCCATAGGGTAGGAATGCATGTGCAGGTGGGGCCATGTTAGGGATTTCATACAAGTTTTAAATGGTAAAGTGGACTGTGCCCAATCCCCTGAAATACTTGTGCAGGATTGGTTGGGGATAGAAACAAAAGCAAGTTCCTCCCTTGCCTCTGGAGGCTACAGAAGAGCAAAGTGGAAAGTATTGACATGCAGATTGAGGTGTGCTGAGTTGAAGCTACTTGAAAGATGTGTTAAAACCATATGAGGTCTTACCATGCTGTTTGAAGAACTGCTTTGCTGGACCTAACCAAGTCACGGTGTTCTTTTTTTTTTTAAATTGCTGATGGTAGCCTTTGATGGCTTCAAGACAAGACATGCAGCCTTCCAGTTCAGTATAGGGTGAATATTGGGAAAAGGAGAGGACTTGTAAAGGGGCCTTCATCCGGATCAGGAAGGCATCAAGCTGCACATGTGCAGGCCCTATGCTGTGAGCTGGGAACTTCTCAGCAATTTTCTGGAGGTGAAATGAAGAGTAGTCAGTGACTGTGGCTTGATGCTGGGCTTTGGAAGTCTTTGGTTTGACTGTTTTGCCACAGGTGACTCAGGACTGCCTCACCTGCTCTGTTCTTGGTGTTGTAAAAGGAATGCTCTTGTGTTTTTCTGTGCCAGGTTGCTACACGTATCAGTATGTTACCGCTGGTTTCCTGTTTAGATACTGCAGACATTAGGACTGCAGAGCTACTTTAACTGTACCCTAAAAGTCTTTATGAAGCATTGATTGGCCAAGAAATGAGAAGCAGCAGGAAGCCACAGCTTTCTGACTTAGGAACTTGTAAGCTTTCATACAGCTCATCTTGAGCTTTGCTGACATGATCTCACTTGCTAATGTTTTTTTGCAGAGCATCCTATGTAATGACATAATTAGTGTAAATTGCATTTTATTTTTAAATCATCCCCTTTCCTTCCTGATTTTTTCATATCTAAATGTCAACTTTTATGATAAAGAGTGGTGTGCTGCAGAGGCTGAGCAGAAAAACACTTGTGCAGGTGGAAATCTGCTGGTGGAGCTTCTGTGATGATGTTGAACAGGAGCTCAGGTGGTTGAGGTCAATGTTTTTTTAAGGCATTGCAAGTTGTGCTTGATTTTGTTTTCTTCTTGCAGCCCAAGTCATTCTGCTGTATCAGGTATTAAAGGCTTTAAATTATGAGTAGTACTGGTGAATTGCAAACACATATCCAGATTTTACAGATCAAAGGTAAGTGATAATGTTAGTGCACCAAACCTGTTCAAACATAGTGTGGTAAAAATCCCCCTCCCTTAATATGGTGGGAATTACTTTTCACACAATACTTCCCTTTCTCTGGAAGATTAAATTCTAAGTAGTTGGAGCTCTGGGAAGGGATGCTATTAACTTTCTTCATCCATTATTTTTCATTTCTGGTCATTCCACTCTGCCTTACCGACTCTAGATGGCATTAAGAATTCTAATACACTTTCCATTTTGCTTTTTCTTGTCATTATGGTAAGCTTTTTAGGAGCAGACATAGCTTCCTTATTGAATATATATGCAAATCTGACACCAGAATTTGGTTCTTGAATCCCTCTTGTCAAAACAATACATGAAAACCAAAATAAAACAGAATAAAATAAAACAAAAAACAACAACAAAAAGTTGTTCAGATGATTAGGAATTTTGGAATCGGTACAGATACCAGTCCTTTTTTTAAAAGCAAAGATTCAGTCAAGCTCAGAAATCAAAATATTTACCTCAAAGTTGCGTAATCACAACAATAAACTATTGATACTGTCAGATGTAATAGAATCTCTTCATAGTCTTGAACATCCATGAGCTGATGCACTGCAGGCTAGGAGTATCACTGTTACCATTTTATGTATTGGAAAACTGAGGCATATATAATAAGTGGAGGTTTACTAAAAGTCAGAGACTTCTGCAGCTCAGTCACACTTTTTCTCCCTCTTGTTCATCTGAGTTCTTTAAAGTTTGCTTCTTAATTTTCTTCACAATATTCATCAGGACAGAATGAAAGCCTGTTCCCAAAGCTAAGGGAAGTTGAAAAGACAATGAAGGACTTGGAAAGATGTAGGCTCCAGAAACTGGATTCTGGGCATGTACTGCCAGGACAGAGAATTTTTATTTAATTTTATAGAAAAATGTTCTGGTTATTTTACACTGAGATGCAAAATCTCATTTGCAGCCAAGCCCCGGAGGGAGTAAAAGGAACTTGGAGAGCTCATAAAGACAAGTGTAATAGGATTAATAAGAAAAAGGCCTAAGACATAAGCTTTCATTGTACACATTTCTTGCTAAATTTTAGTATTGATGAAGGTGAAATGCCAAAACGTAACCATGCGCTCATGTCCTTGAGGCAGTAACAGAGTATCAGCATTCATGTGAGCTGCTCTTGCCACCATTTTAAGAGCAAACACGTGGGAATGCTGCCGTTTGAGGTAGAGAGTAAAGGGAAAGGAGCAGGAAAGCTGGTCGTGAGTGGAGGCAGCTCTCCTAGCAGGATAAATATTTACCTTGTATTGAACATTCATGAGGGATGGAGGGTGTGCAGGGGAAGGGTTGGGGACCTTTTGAAAGGTCCAAATGAAAGGGAGCACGGTTGAATGCCCAGAGAATGGAGCAAGGGTTAACTTCCATCACCACTGATTAAATCCAGAGAGAGACACAGGCTGATCAAAGACAATTAATGGGTGCCAAAGGGGGTCGGTTCATTGTTACGTGGTGCCTTCGGTTCATCAGTTATCTCAGCATCTCCAAGGCAGCTGAGGAATCTTTGCTGACTGCCACCCAGCAAACCTCTATGGCTGCACAGGGCACCCAAGTACTACAGCAACCTGTCCTTTGCTCACCCAGACTTTTAACAGAAGAAAACAGAAGAAGGAGAGATAGGGCGAGGCCCATCACATTTTCTTGACTGTTTGTTTTGCCCATCTGTCTATCTACTGCTGCCAGTGCCCATGTTGTGGGAGAAGGATGATTGCATCATTTCCATACAGCTTGCTGTTCCAGCCCCCTGATTTAGGGTGAAATTTGGTTGTGCTGCTGGGTGTTGGAATGTTTGCCAGGTAGGTGCTACCAAGAACATTTATTAAAATAGACAGATGGGCACTCGGGTAGGAAGCAGCCATTAGAATTCTTGAAATCAACCAACTGTGAAATAGAAAAATCAAAAAAATGTATTCCTGAAGCCTTTAATACTAACCTTCCCTTTTGGGGCTGTCCTTCTTACCTTTTTCACATGTGCACACCCACAAACAGAGAGCTATTTATGAAAATGCCACAGACAGGTTTTTGTCTTTTTAGGCATTTCTGTTTAGCAAGGGTTTGGAGGGAATCTGAGAATGGGTCCCTGAGCCAAAACTGGTGCATGCAAAATCCAAATGCAGTTTTGCTTGCAGATAAGCACTCAGGTTCCTCAGGCAGCTGGGGCATCTCAAGCTCAGGCAAGGTCTGCTCTGTACCTGCTTGAGTGCAATAGGAGGAACACAGCCACTGACTGCTGGTAGGTTGGAGGTGAGATTCCTAATCACTTGTCTAGATGCATTTGCAACTTATTCTGATTCCTTAACAGCTCTTTCTGTCTGAGTTCCTTTGGCATTGTGATCACTCTCCATTAGCTCTTGCAAGTAGTGGCATGAGATGCCAGGATAGATACTGTCAAAATCAAACATCTTTGTTTTGTTCCTTTTCTTTCTTCCCTAACTTAGCACTGGAAAAAAACAAGATGTGTACGTTTGTCTTTTCACTGCTATGTCTAGAAGGGGGAGTCTGTGGCTATTAAAACCAGTATGTGTCAGTCAGATATATCAGATTAGTAGGGAGATCTCTTTGCTTAGGTATAAAAACATTGTCAAATCAGTCACTGTCTGGAGATAAACTGCTGTAGTGTCAGTATTAGCAGCTTCTTTTGGGGATTGTGTTTAATTCTCAGGGGATGAAGGGCAGTCCCCAGTACTGTGACTTTCTTGTAGCTGTGATCTTGGCTGAGTCACTCGCTGGCATCTCTTGCAGGGCCAGCCTGCAAGAACTGAATTTTCCTTGAGCTTTTATGATTCTAAACTTGACCTTGATTTTACAGTATTTCTGCTTATCTGTCACTAACCTGAAGGGAGTAAGGACAGTGTCAATGGGTGCTCAGGTATGACAGCAATGGCTGGGGTAGAATATTTATCTGCTACTTAGATGCATAGTAAGAGCTTGTTTGTAAAAGGAGCAGACCAAGTTCCAAAGATCTTTCTTAGTGCCTGTCCTTTATCATGCTGATGTAGATGACACCATCCCAGAGAAAAACCTAAAGTAGGATAAGAGATTTGTACTGAGGAAGTGGAGACTGGCTCTCCACTGTTTTCCCAAGTGGGTCTATACAAAGCCAGCACCAGATCCTTGTATCACTTCAAGGGTGTGATATCATAGACAGAGATTTTTCATTTCTTTGTGCTTTACCTCAGCTTTGGGCACAGGGAAATGACAATCCTGGTCTCCAGATGGTGTCAATTGGTGTAACCATCTGGGAGTGGGGCTTGTGAATTCAGGATAAGACATTCAAACTATGTCTTTTTCCTGTTTCTTTTTTCTGTTTACTGTGAAGCTCTTTGAGATCTTCTAAGGGAAGGTGCTATAAAGTACAAACCATTAGTCAAGAATATCTAAGTGCACATTTTTGTCCTGTTTCTCTTAGTACAGCACAACATTCTTTTTCATTGGCTGATTTATAACCCCTAGATCTGCAAGGTCATTTCCATTTGATTCTGTGGTGTTGCACTTTTAAATTATTCTAAAAGTTTCCTTTTACTGTTAGGTTAAAATTCATACAAATCAAGCAGACCTTGACCAAAGGAATAGCCCAGTAAAACTGTAAGTTTCCCATACTAGGCCAGTAACTAGGAAGCAATTTGTAAAGGTCAGTGGTGCTTTCAGCCCTTTTTTGCCCTTTTTTGGCCTCATTAGCACTGTATACAGCTGCCTACAAGGGTCAGAAAGCATGTTTACCTCTCAAACACAGCAAATCCTCTGTTCCCCTCACTTTCCAAGCACCTACGCCCTGTCTCCTCTTGTGCCCTGTACAAGTTCAGGTGAGCCAAGAGGGTTCTTTTAGCCCAAGGCATTGCATCTCACAGTACAGGTATTGGTTGGGTGACATTCAGTGAACTTCTTCCCTCCTGACAGGGAAGGCACTTGCTTGCTACTTCATCTGAGGCTGACAAGAGTCCTTCCATTTATTTAAGGTCCCATCTGCATCATCTTGTAATTTTCCAGCTATGAATGTTGCTGCCTCTGGAATCACGGGAGTCAGAAGCAAGACATGTCTTTGGTGATTAGATGTGCTCTCTTGGCTAGGTCTGGGTTTGAAAGCATGTGCAGGTCTTGAGCAGTGTTCTATGAGGATATGATGCTTCTCTTTTCCACTGCTCCTGCCTCACACAGTGAACCCAGAATGTAAGGCCAAGGACACAACTGCTGCGGCTCCCTCAAAATTGTGAGTCATATTTTTCTGGCCAACGTGTTTCTGCGTTTCCATTGTCTCCCAAGGTGACAAGTACAAAAGAAAAGGAACAGTAGGGGGGGGAAAAGGCTTTTTGTGTTTTTAATCTCACCATGATACAGAATTAATCAAGCATCATAGGAGCATCACAGGAAACTGTTAAGCAAGTGGACTTGCCTGAAGCTGCGAAGAATGTGGGACAAGCAACCTACTGGCTGCGATATGATGCAATCTTCTAGAAATAAGATTCAGACCAAAGTGTGGCTGGTGAAAACTTCCAGAGTCCAGACTGGAGCCTGGGACCACACACCCACACTACTCTGAGTGAAGCCCATCTCTAGCTCCCCTAGAATGAGATGGAGACATTTAAAATGAAAACAAAACCATAAAAAGCTGCTGTTAAGCTGTTTGAGAGATGTCAACAATGCCATCATTCCTCTTTGAGGCAAACTTGTAGGCAAAGTCACCCTCTCCCCATTAAGAACTCTCATGTTTCTACATTGCTTTGATACTTTCACACTGGCTCTCAGTGTCTCCTCCATTCTTTGTGTGCCTCCTATGACAAGGAAGGTACCATTATGCAGTAGGATAGAAAGCAGTCCTGGAGTTGGCAGACTAGTACAACTAGTCTTGTAGTCCTTTTTTCCCTGGAGGATGATGGTGAAGGGAATTGCTTCTGCTGGGCTTCATTTTGCAGTAACTGGTGTTCTGCCATCAGCTTTGACCTCCAGCCAGCTTTACACCTGCCAAAGATCAGTCCCCTCATCTGTGTCTACACATGTATGTCACTCTGTGCTGGTTTCTTTCCTGCTTTTTCCTTCAATGCCATGGGAGACAAAGGGAACAAGTCCGTGTGATCTGGTCTTGCAATTTTCATGTGTTTACCTTTTTACCTGCCTCCCCAGTGTACTTAACTGCCCTTGCTCCAACCTTCTGTGCTGCCTTTTCCCACTTTGCTACTTCCTCCCCATCTTCCTCTTCCCTGCCTTTATGCACTGCCCACGCATGGAGTCCTCTCCTTTTTATCATGCAGCCCCTTCTCACTGGTATGCGGTGAAGTCACAATTGCCTCCAGTTAGTCAATTAAGAGATCAAGTTTTATGGCTGTGCTATGTTGTTGGGGTTTCTTTTACCTATTTAGTATTATTTTTCCCACTCCATCTTGGCACCTACATTTATTTGAGACAAATTGCAGGATAATACGTTTTTTTAATTTTCAAGAAGTGAATTCCTGGTTCCAGGGAGGCTGGTGTTTTGGGCGCTCAGTGCCAGTGGTCTGGGGCTGCACACAGAGATTTGTGCTATGTGAGAAAGTACTTCATTAGACTTGTATTCCACGAAGACACTCTTGCTTCTTAACACCTATGATTTTAATTAAAACCTGGAAAGTGAAGAATCCTTGGGTTGTATTAATGTTTTCATTTCCATTAGGACAGGAGAGTTTATAAACATGAGCCAGGTTTATAAATTAGACCTTGTAAGAATATTATGTGCACAGTGCAGCAAAGGCAGACGAGAACTGGAGTGGAGCTGGCCCCATCTGTCTCTTTCCTTGGCTGGCTCTCGCTTTCCAGTGTCCTCCCCTTGGCACAGGCTTTACTGAGCTGTTCAAGGGTTCCCCCTTGGAGACTAAGCTAATGGCTTCTTCCATTTCTTTTTGTGGATGTTCTCCTCACTCAGCAAAGCAGGAAGAGAAGCAGATGTTTTAATCAGGGCCTTGCAAAACAACTTGCAAAGGTGACATTGGGTATAGGGATTTTGTGATCAGTTACATGAAAGGGGAGAGATTCTCCTGACCCAGTTCTTGTATGCATGTGTACACAGAGATGCATTCCGAGATAGTCAGGTCTAAATATTCATCCCACTTACAGTCATCCACATCTAGAGTGTGAATATGTATCGCTGAGCATGCAGGGGAATGTGACAGAAGATGCAGTCTCCTCCAGAGATGATGTGACAGCTGCACACAGCTGTGCACAGGCTGCCCCAGGGGGTGCAGGCAGGCATTGCCCAGCAGGCACTGCCCAGCAGGCACTGCCTGGCACAAACACTGATGCGAGGAACCGTGAGCCCCATACAGCCTGACTGTACTCAGCTGTGCAAACTGCACATGGGCCATCAGTGTGACACCAGTGACAATAACAAGCACTTGTGTGCTGCGTTCTGCTCAAGGACAGGTTTGCAAAGACATCCACAATTTTATGCAAGGGAAAGCGAAGTGTGGATAGATGAAGTGCGCAGATTCACACAGTTTGTCAGCAGCAGAGCTGAGAGTAAAATCTGGAACTCATGTGTAGGGATCCTGAGATTCTATTCATAATTCCCACAGGGTAAACTTCCTACTCTTTACTGTAGTAATGTAACATCCTTTGAAATACTTTCCCTTGGAAGTGTAATGGTACAGAACAACTTATTTGTATCTCTGACCTTTAGCTGTGGTAGCTGGGGCTGGGACTTGCAGTGGTCATCAGTAAGGTCTGCTCAGGACCTCCTACACTGTGTGCAATGCAGCATCATGCAGGAGTGACACCTGAGCTAATCTCTTCGGGCAGTGTGTGGTGTAGCCCACACCCTGTTAGCATTTGCTTTTCAGAGGGTGGGTACACAAGTTTCATTCTAAAGTCTGGCTTCTCTTCCGTATGCAGAAGCATGGATGCTGTGTTAAAACAGTGAAGCCCCCCAAAGGATCTGCAGCAATGAGTTTGAAGGCATTTCACATGGGCACCTGTGCATGACTGTAAATGTTTCTGTTCTGCAGTCTAAACTATGTGAATGGAGTGGGCCATCTCTTCAGTTCTTGAAGACACTAGTTTAGCACCATAACTGCTGAGTTGTCTGAGCTCGTTTGCAAGGTAGCACCTGGGATTCAGAAACAGCTCAGTTTCCATCAATGGCTGAGGTGGTACAGGGGGTGTAGGAAGTTGGGAACAGAGCTCCTGGGTGTGCCTGCTTCTCCCCATCTCCCTCACAGTATGACTGGATGTTTTGACATAAGGGTGATGTTCAGGAGAAAGGAGGAAGGCGTATTCACTGTCAGCCTCTGTCTCCTTGAGCCCAGTAGGGCTGCTACTGAGGTATCCTTCCAAGCAGCTTAAATAGAAACGTCTGGTGACAAAGTGAAAACAAATGAAGAAGCCGGCAAGACTGGCTGGTGGGGGTTCCCTTCCCTGGTGCTGCCAGCCCCGAGAGGGAGAGGAGGGGCTTACTGGCACTTCCAGTCCCAAAAATGCATCTGAGTTAGTGGAAGGGGCAGTGGCAGGGGAGGAGGAAGGAGTGGATAGCTTCCTGGGCAATTTTTCTTAAAACACTGCTGAACTCACCAGAGGCTATTATTTAGGCTACCTGGCAACACGGGCTCTCAAGCTCTGTTGACACTTGGAGGGTCTGGGTCACTGCATCCCTGCAGAAGGAGGGGAGAGCTAAGGTCCCTCAGTCAGGGTGATTCCAGGAGCCTCCCCTTTGGCAGCACTGCAGCTCCTCTGCTGCCTCTGCTGCTCCTGTTGCCACTGCTCAGGTTCAGGGGGACACCAGTGGTAGTTCAGAAACAGTTGCTGCTTTTTGAAAAACCTTTTTGCTTTCTGTCTTTCGCTTTCCTTCCCTGTATTTCTGCAGGAGAGTGTTGGTCACCTCCTTTACGAAACAGTCTTTGTTTATAATCCCTTTACTTACCCAGTCCTTCTCACCTCTATGTGGCCCAATGCCCTTCTTTGAGAAAGGGTTGAAAAGGTGATAGCTATTTACCGGGAATGAATTTGCCAGAAAAAAGTCTTGCCTGACCCACTGCCTGCTTAGGGAGGCAGTAAATCATTGGCATAGCATAACCCCTTGGGCTGAGTGAGCAGGGCTGGATGTGAAGGGAGTCAGGCACTCTGAAAACCTTCTGCAAACATGGCACATTGAGTTCCATCCAACAATGCTGCTCCAAGGGGCTCTTACAGGGACTTCACTGTTTTCAATGAGTGAGAGTAAGTGAGGCGGGAGGGGAGAAGGGGATTGGGAGCTGCATAGAAATGTCGTGGTAACACCCGCACGTTAATGGCAACACTTCTCCAAGAAATTTCTCTTGAGAGTTCCTCATTATGCAAACAAGTCTGGCAAATGATAATGCCTCCTGTACTTCCAAGGATTAATGTATGTAAATGGAAGAACTGCTGCTCGTTCCCAAAAGCAACATTCAGTTTCCCACACCGGAGCCAGTGCCTGGGCCAAGGGTACTGAGTCTCAGGGTACACGCAGACTACTCTTTTCACTCCCCTTTCATACCAGCTGACCCCTGAACTTTCTAGGGTCGCAGGACTAAATGCTTCCTTCCTTAAAACATCCACGCTGGGTAGATTGTTGTGCCTTCTGTCGTGGCCTTCTGTGTATGTGGGGTCAGTATATGTCACCTGCAGCTTGCTGAGGATGCTGTCACATGTCCTGGTGATCTCCCAGAGAAACCAGCAGGGTAGATCCTGGTGTTGGTGGATTTGATCCAGGCAATATATTGCTTCATAACATTTCTAGAATGCAGGAGGGTAGATGGGGAGAGTGGCTGACTTCTTAGATACAGACCTCAGTCTGATGTGGAAAAGGACTTGTTTGTTATAATCTGAAAAGAATTTAGTCACCTTTGTCAAACATTCTTTTGGTGCATTTTAGTATTTTTTATTTCAGTGTAATGTGTTTAACAAGCAGAAAACCACAGAAAAATCAGGTGGGGCTTTTTTTTTTTTTTTTTTAAAATAATCTAGGTCAGGTCAGTCTGAGTTAGCTGAGCCTGAGGCTGACATTACCAAGTTTATCTTGTGGTAAAACCAAAGTATGCTATCAGTGTGATATTTTTCCACTTGAGATAGTGTCTGACAGTTGCCATGAGGATAAAAATGTACTTTTTTTCCCCCCTTCCTTTCTTGTTTTTTTGGTGTTGTTTTTTTGTGTGTGTGTGGGTTTTTTTGGGTTTTTTTTAGCAACTTTTGAATGTAGGCTCTGGCTATGACTTTAATTTGCTTGACTGTGCATGCTGTGCATGCTTAGCAGAGTCCCATCATGCCTGGCATTAGTACCCAAGCTCCTCAGCAGCAGCAGGGCAGGGCAGTGCTGACTACCATCATCCACAGCTTGCATGCCATGTGGCAAGCAGAAGCCTGGCCTCTTCGAGGTGCTCTGACTGCCATCTTCCCTTAACAACAAATAACCAAATGAAAAAGGTGATTTCCGATAGCTGAAACTGGTGTATGGAGCCAAGTGTATCTCAGCTAAAGATCATTCATTCAAAACACAGGTGCCAAGCACCTGGAGACAGCTGAAAGTGAAGTAGGTTTGGAATTTTTAGTGCACAGCCAATATCTCAACATTTTTCTCTTTTTTTCCCCCCATGCTGTTATTAATAAAATGAAAGTGGAGGATTTTGAGTCAAGCAATTTGACCCAAGCAAAATCAATTTTTAGTATGCTATAGCTTCAAGATACCTAATTAATTCCAAAATCCTGAAGCTAACTTTGTTTTCCTTCATTAAATTGAGGGGAGTTGTCATTTTCACCCTCTTCTCTAGCCAGATGAACTTGAAGAAAAGAGCAAAATGGTACACGAATGGTGGTTCCCTTCTGACTAAGCAGAAGTAAATCACAAGAGATACGATCTACATAGCACAGCCTGTAGCAAAGAACAGAGGCGTTTAACCTTCCTCAGACTTTTATAAGACAGAAGGAAAATGCATCTTAACGCTAAAACAGCTTGAAATTGAGCAGTTTGGGGCATTTCAAGAAATAAGACTGAATCATTGGGTGATATGAATTTGAAGATTCTTTCTCTGTTTCAGACCCAGAAGGAAAATGTTGTAAAATTTCTGTGAATAATTTTGAAATTTGCTTGTGCCATGAGGGTTAGCTGTGAAATTTGTGTCATTTTGAATTCACATGAGAGCTGACTTGTTAGGGAAATGCATTACTAGGATGAAGTTTGGCCATCCAAACCAAAGCATGCCAAATAACATGCTTGCAAAAGGGGGTTGGTGTTGCTGTAAGCCTTAAGGGAAGCACAGCCTGGGACATGGATGGTGAGCCCTTTGCAACCTCCTTGCCCCTGGCTTGCAACCCATGCAGAAGAGCAAACAGAGGTTAATTTAGAGGCTGCATTGTCTGTTTGGACCTGGGATGGGAAGAAGCGTGTATTGTTTTGTATCCCAAGAACATTGCAGAAATGGATGTTTTCCATCCAGATGCCAGTTTCTGTTCTGCTTTGGATACAAGCTGCAGAATTCTGACAGCTGCGGGGAGGGAGGCGTGTGTGTGCCGCAGGGAGCTGGAAGCTAGATTTGGAAACCCCTAACCTGCTTTTTTGCTCACGGGATTGTGAAAGTGCTCAGAGATTTCAATTCTTCTCCAGCTCTGAAGAATCATGTTGATATATGCTCCACATTATGATCATATATAAAGAGTGATAAGACATCTTTGAAAGAAAATCAGAGGGGAACGTGTTGCTGTGCGTGCTAAAGTAGCAGAAGTGTGAATGTCATGTTGAAACCTTACATTTTGATATATGGCCGTAACAAAGGGGGTGAGGGGTCTGTCTGTATAAAGAACACCACAAAATCTACTGCCTAATGATTTTTTTTTAAAAGAGAATATAAATCAAAATTGAGAAGCTCAGAAGGCTTTTACACCTACTTAGTGGGTTCTGTGTGCATTAAATGTCTGCTGCTGTAAAACCCTACGGTACTGTGTCTTTGAAAGTTGGCTGGGAACTAATAGCACCTTATCAGGGTTTTGCATGCGATAGCCCTAAGGTTTACCTTTGTAGTGCCTTTTGAAAAAAAGGTCCTGCTGTACAGAGCTCCAGTCTGTGCTCCAGCTAAAGGTGAAAAGGGGATGTGAGAAAGGGAAGTAATAAGATTATACCTAATTGCTTTAGCATCCACTTAACTATTTTACATATGTGTCTTAGAACAAATGTTTGTGCAGTGTCTAGACTGGTGTTTACAAATGTGTTAGCTAACTCTGGCTAATTGGGGAGCAATTAACGTGAGTTAAAGCAGTAGTCTAGACAAAGCCAGAGTGCTCTTTCTCTCTTCCCATCCACACCAAGCCTGCCCCAGCTCACACAGGGCTTGAACAACTCGCTCAGGCACATGGTCTGATTTTTTGGGGGGTTATCCTGTGCAGGGCCAGGAGCTGGACTCAGTGATCCTTTGGGTTCTCTTACAACTCAGGATATTTGATGATTCTACAATCTCTACCTTTATTCTGCTAGGGAGGAGAGGCCTGAATTGCAGCATAAAGAGGCATGCTGCTCCCTCTAAGGGAAGAGGAAAAGCAGGAAAGGAGGGATCCGGAGTTCTCCCAGCAGTGTGTCAGCTATGCCAAAATTACACCTCTACGGGAGTGCTGCCAGCAATTTTCATTGCTCGGCCTTGGCATTAGCATCACCTGAGCTATTCCTCCCTTCCCTGGGCCTTCTGCAGGCTCCAGCCTTCCTCTTGCTTTTCCCTTGTCTGCACTGTGCCTGCCAGCACCTGGTACAGCCCTTCTGTCTGCCACCCCTCATGGCCCATCCCAAGTAGGAAAATTGCTCTGTAACACTCAGGTGATGGCTTCCCTCGCCTAAATAATGCTTCCTCTCCAAAGGCAGCAGCCCTTCCCAGGGCTGGGGTTGTGTGGGATCACTGGGGGCAGAGCCCTGGGAGGGTCCTGGCAGTCATCAGGGAGCCAGGGCATGACAGCCCCCGCTCCTGTCCCTTGGCCCTTTTGGGAGCTGTTGGACTCCTCTGTGACATCAGAGCCATCACTGGCTGGGAGCAGAATGCCAGGCCAGGTGTGCCAAGCCCCCATGGACCGTGCCAATGCTGCACAGTCTGCTCTGTTGGTGCCCAGAACGAGATGGTTGTGGGAGGCAGAGCTGGCTGAGCACCTTAGCAAATCTGCTTTCCCTGGCAGCATCCTGTGTGCCTGGAGGTGCCCCCAGCCTGCCCTCCCAGGGATCTGCAGAGGGAACATGCCCTGCTGGATGAACAAGGTACAGACTAGGATTTCAGGAGGGCTCTTGTGTTGTGTGGACCAGGCTGGAGGGGGATGAGGAATACCAACTCCCAGTCCTCTACTCAGACCCATTGTGCGTGTTGTCTTTAGAGTAGGTTTCCCAGTGGGAAAATAAAGGGGAATTACTCAGGCTAAGCAGCAGCTGCTGCTGTTTCAGAAGTGCTGTGTCTGGTTTCCATGGCCCTCTTCAGCTCCTGTGGAATGACTTTTTTGGGGGTTAGGTGCTTTGGGGATTGTGCCTCGAAAGCAGACTTTGGGCCAACATCTGGGCTGAGCCAGAGTGCCAGCACACTTGGCAGGCCTGCTTAAATATGCTGTAGGATGTGCCCTTGGAGAGCTTTTTGGAGATGGGCTTTCATGGAAGTATTAGAGGTGTATGTTACAGGTATGTACCAGGGAAGGACTTGTGAGCTTTTGGCTTTCTCTTTTCCCCTCAGTACTTGTTACAAATCACAGCAACAAGACTTGTTTTTCCACACCAGGGTAGGAGTCATTCCCCAGATAAACAGGACCTTCCTGGGACTATGGGCTGCAGAAACCTGGTCAAGGACAGAGCAAGAGGAGACAAATTTTACATGGGAAGGATTTATGAACACAGACACAGGCATTGCTTGTTCTCTTTCCTGTTGCTCACGCACGTCTGGAAGTTAAACTCATGAGCTAATTGCAAAGCTGCATGCACACATTATATATATATAAATAATAATAAACCTCCCATTCATTATGTACCCTGGAGTGTCTAACCTGCATTGCATCCAGTAATTCATTTGCTTGGGAATCAATCCAATATTAGAATAGCAAAAATGGAAGGTTGGAAGGGCTCTCAGGAGTCCATTTTCTTCCTTGTACACAGGATCAAAAATACCAATTACAAACTCATGATCTGCCACAAATAGTCATACATGTGCAGAACAGGGGCAGATTTCCCTGCCAATATAATGCATACTCTTTCTTAATGTGTATTTCCCCTGAAAAGATTCCTAGGAAGATTTAGTTCTGAGATAAATTTGTTTCTGATGTGCCAGCACATACTAGAAGCTAATAATCCTGAAGACTTTTTCATGTGGAAAGGGAGGCTGGCAGTCCCCTACTGGGGCATGCAATATTCACTTCTGGGTCCTGGATTATCATATTCTGATTAAAGCTTCTGTATGCATTAAAATGTTAAAACATTTTGGAAATGTTTTAACTTTCCGACATATTTTAGCATTCCAAAACTTGGAAGGGTTTGGAAATGTTTAACATGCACTCATTTTGAGTCTTTCTATCCTCCATATGTCTTTTTTTGCAGAGTTTTTGCAGTCCCTACAAGTTTCTGGAATCATTAACAAATGGTTTTATCAAGGTCTCTTTAAATTTAAGGGAAATCCTCTCACTGATGCAACAGTTTTTGCCAAAGATCCTGGGATTTTTTTGGTGGAAGACAACATGAAGGATGAGATGTTGATAATGACTGGGAATAATTAGGAAGGCATGAAAAGCAGGACTTTTTTTCTGCACTTGGGAGTTGTTCAAGAGAAATCTGCATATTGTCAGGAGAGCTCTTGTAGTGCTGGTTGCAGGTACAGTCGTTCTGAAGGCAGTATCAGCTGTCAGACTGACTGTTGCAATCTACTAGGATGCATGTTTGTGCTCCTCTCATGTGTTACAGTCATCCAATGTGTTCACCTGTACTCCTGAATTTTAAGTTCACTGCTTTAAAGTGTTCTGGTTTTAAGCACTTGTGAGTTCTAGCAGAGGCAGCTTTGAAAGGTAAACTGGTTTCCTAGGAAAGTGTTTTTTTCTAGTCAAGTAAAAGTTTGGTACTATCTATTATAAAATTGGAAACACAGTTATTAAAAAAATGAAGCCATACTTTGCATCTGTCAGTAGTTTTAGCTGTCACTTGTAGAAATATTTTGGTATTTTGTACTCAAACCAGACGTCATCTTGAAGAAATGATCTTCCAGGGCAGAAGTGGTACTGTTTCTCTGAATTCTCCTTTTACACAGAGTCATACAAACAGAGTTGGGAGCCTCCTTTGTTTTATAACTGATTTCCCTGAGCTCACACCTATCTTCTTCTTTTGCTGGCATTTTTACAGGAGCTATCAATTTTAGTATCAGTGTTTGAAATGATTTTTAGTTATCAATATTCATGTTGTCTTCTGAAATGCATCAGCCCTGTGCTTGTTGCAGATTTCTTTCACTGGGCATATCCTCATCAAGAAGGAAGTTAATTGCACAGGCACATTCCCAGGTATCTCTTACCTTAATATGGCTGTGTGTATGTTCTCTATGTTTGTTGTGGTTTTTGTAAGCTGTACCAGAAAAATTACTTAGGAAACAGTATTTTTCACAGTCTCAGAAGTGAAATTGAGTTGTGTGGCTCGTGTATAGTATATAGATAATTAATCTAGCAGCTGGAGCACTTCAGATTGCCTCATGTTAGCAATTTTAGGAAGACATTTGGGAAGGACAGAGGGATTGGCCATAGGTCCATATGCAGAAGAAAACTGTGTTATGTTTATAAGTGAAAAGTTTCTTTGAAATCAATTTGAAACAAGAATTTTGTAGTTTAGTTATTTGCTTCCAAAATCTCCTCTAAAACTTCTCACTATACTCCTTAAGTCTATCTAGAAAATGTTTTAATTGCATTTTAGTTTCTAAAATGTAGAAATATTTATATCTATATCATGAGGCTTGAATAGGTGAAGTCAGCAGTCTTAGTGACCGAGGATCAATCATCAGTCTCAAAAAGGGAAAGAGGAGTTTTGGAGGATACACACAAGAGTGTTTAACAGGTGCTGAGCACGTGTAGTGCTGTCTTGCAAGAAATCCAGTGACTGTCATTACAAGTTCTGTTTTTCAGCCATCCTTGCTCCCAGCACGAGGGCTCTGTTTTGAAAATCTGGATGCTAGGTTTGTTTCCCAAATGAGATATCAGCTCATTTGAAAAAATCTGTCTCCAGTTGTGAATGCTGTGCTTGCTGAGAAAGCCAGCCAAATGCCTGCACCTGCTCCAGATACCAAGCTTAGAGTAGCCCTGTTTCAACATAAGCCTTTTATCTTGCATAGAGTGGGTTAGGAAAGTGGGGGGGAGTTCTTTTCCCATGCCCTAGGCATCATGTGAAGTGGGGTGGTGTGCTGGAAAATCCATCTTTTCCTTTCTGGACCCATTCCAGCACCCCAGTTTTACAAATACTGTGCTGTGGGGAGAGGTGTTGCCTTTTGCAACACAGTCATGAAACAGCTAGTTTGTGCCCTAGTCTGGTATCAGCTGTGGGTTGTGTATCTCTTCCTCTGATAATGTTTCCTGCCACACCTTGCTGCTTATTTCCACTGCCACAGTTTTGCAAATGGCATAAAAATCTCCTTGCATACCATTAATGCAACATGAGGTGAATGAATAGGGGGAGACTTTTCACAGACATCCAGAAGTGAGGGGTAATCATTCCCGGTGCTTTTGCTCACTGATGCTCAGTATGACCTGAAAGAAAAGCTGTTTTCCTGCCCAAATGCAGCCAAGGGAGTGAGATGCCTTGTTTCTGGGGATGGGGCTGCAAGCTCTGTGCATCTTCACACTGGGGTCCCCAGGGAAGATACATGCACTGTCATTACTGAATCATTCAGTGTGCTGTTGAGCACATGGGACTGTCAGACTTCTGAGTTAAATCTACTCGTAGCCGTGGCAAAGCCATTTTGATGCCTACGACAGTTAAAACCTCTTATGGTGAAATCATTTATTGCAGCCCAAGATTTCTCTACAGTGAGAGTGAGTGCTTCTAGTAATCCTTGAGAAAGATCAAATTGAATTGTAAAAGGTGTTACACATTGTGGCAGTGGCTAAGTGCTTAAACATGTGAGGGTCCAGGGGAACACTGAGCCACCATTTCAATAAGGACACCATCTGGAAACTCCACAAGAGGAAATCAGCAGAGGTTCAGAAAAGCACAGATAGGGAAATGGCCTCACAAATCAGTAGTTCTGTTTACTAGGAGGCATGCATGTGTGCATCTGTGCAAGCAGGCATGATTGCAGGCATCTCATCTTGACGTTGTTTTGCATGTTTCACACATGCAAAGACATGTGAGATAAGGCATCATGAGTTTTGTTGGTGAGAATTATATGGGGTGTCATGCTCTGAGTTAAGTAGTCCTTCACCCCAACCCTTCATTTTCTTGTTTTTCTTGCTGTTATTTCTTCTTTAATGAGATGCGTTTGGACTGACCCAAGCCATTTTTCTCTCCCCTTGGCATTTATACCTTTTATGTGGTGGTGCAAAGTCATTCATATTCCCACCACAGAGCTGTTAGAGAAGGCATGACCGTCCTTTCAGCTAGTAACATTTTGAGATCTGAATATCTTCATTAGAAAGGTCATGAAAAATGCTTTGGTGTTCTGCTGTTATCCTGTGATTTACCTTTCAAGTCCAGACTGCCTAGATCCCATACAGCTAAGCCTGGGACATGCATGAGGGGAAATACATAAGTATTGGTGCTAGGGCTGGCCTCTGTAATTGGTCCCCTGTCCGTAGTGTCTGATGTAACCACTTCCAGGCAAAGAGGATAGGAATGTACAGACAGACTTGCATTTGCTTGGAAAGTGTTGGACAGTGTGGTTTCCTCATGGACAAAATTCCATTTTCTGAGCAGGTCTAATCACAGACTTGCCTGATAACCCGGTCACTGCTATAGGAGCTTGTGTTTGTCCTGCTGCTCCTTATACTGCAGAGGAATATAGAGTTACAAAGGCCACTACCTCGATATAGGATTTGTGTCGTAAAACAGCTTTCAGTTAAGAGGGAAAGTTGTTGGATTCTTGGAGAAAAAACCCTTAGCTCAGGAGTTTTGGAAACTTTTCTTCTTGATGCTCCATTTTCTGGGGCAGTGATCTTTCTTGCAAGATTTCAGACTTTTTTTGTTGGAGTCAAGACCCCTATTTTGGGATCTGCTGCCTTAACTTCTTACATTGCTGGGGTCATCCCCAGTGATGCCAAAAAATAAATCCCTTATGGGTTGTGTCATAAGCTGATCTGCTTAATCAGGTGGAAAGAAAAGTTTTAAGCCATCCCCACTGTCCAGTTCTGAAGATGCACTGTGGGCTTGCCACTGTCACCACACAAAGCACCATGGTGTGCCAGCAGACGGACCAGCAGCCACCTTACTTCTCATAACTTGCATGTCTGCAAGCAAGGATGGTGAGGAAAGGATTGTACATGGATTAATGATTTGTGTGAGAGAGAAACTATGATGAGTAGAAGTAACCTGGTGAGAGGATCTCATTCATCCCACTGCTGAAAACCAGATCAGCTTTTATTTGGCTGTTTCCTGACATGTTGATCTAGTTGGCTCTGAAGCACCTTCTATTGGTGGGGTCTCTGTAACACAAAACTATTTTTTTCCAGTGCTTAATGCTTTTACTGCTAGAGCTGAGAGGTGACTTCTGACCTTAATCTCCTTTTCTGCAATTTAGCCCCCATTTTTCTTACTGTATTTGTCATGGGTATGCAGAACAATCTGTTCTATTTTTTTTTCTCAGAAACCTTTCAAGTTTTTTAAAACTGTCTAATGTCTCATCTTTTTCTTTGTCATCTGTAAACATCTCCAGTGCACTCAAGTTCCCATAGAAATTATGTTTTCTCAGCTTCTGGTTATTATCATTGCCTTCTCTCCAGCAGGGCCACACTTCCCTTGGGGTTATATTCTCCCAAGGTGGACACAGTACTCTGGCCCACTCCCGCAATCATTGGGTAATGATAGTTTCTGTGTTGTGCAGATTGCATCCTTGTACAAGTATATTGCATTTCCTTTTTCCTTTCTAGCAAGGCAGTGGTGATTCATGCTGAGCTTATGGTCTGCTTTTGGCTTTTATCCTGTAAGCCCCTTTTCTGCTAGGATGCTAATGGCCTGATTGTTCATCCTCTGTCAATGGAGACAGTTATTCCTGCCAAAGCATAATTTCTTGCACATGCCCATATACTTTTTATCAGTTCATGTTGTAAATGAGATAATTTTAAATTCCATACCTATCTTCCACATGTGCTCCTGGCTCAGCTTGCTGCCATCTGCAAATTTAATAAACAGATTTTGTCTTGGTCATTAATGAAAATATTGAATATCACCAGACTGCAAACATATCCATGCAGAAACCCCACTGGTGTATCCTTGCATGTTGACAGTGAGCCATTGGTAACTACTTTCTGAGTACTGTTTTCCAACAAGTTGTATAGCCATTTCATAGTGCATTCATCTAGACCATATTTTCTGAGCTTGCCTGTAGGGATGTTTGGAGAAAAGGTGCCAGAAAGCCTACTAAGGTCAGGATATATGACTGAGCTGTTTCTCTGCTGTCCACAAGACCCATTACCCTTCCACTGAAGAAAATTAGATTGGTTTGACATGATTTTCCTTGACAAGTGCATGTTGCCTGTTACTCATCTCCTTGTTATCTTGCAGGTGCTTGAAAGTAATCTGGTTATTTGTTTCTGTCTGTTCTTGGAACCAAAGCTAAGTTCTCTGCTTTATAATCCCCTGGTCTTCCCATTTATCAAGATACGTACCGCATTTGGCCATGTTTTTGCTTTTGTGGAGCCAGGCTTAGCCCCTTGGTTTTCCAGCTGTTTGCAGGTGAATGTTGAAGCAAAAATGTCAAATCCAAGCATGCTTGATTGAACATACACCCAAGTAAGGTGATTGGCTGTATCATCAGCCCCCTCCAGCACTGTGGGTTTGCCTCACTTCTGCAGAAGCAATGTCACAAATCTGTGTCTAAAATGAGCAGTCTTAAGAGTTCACCTGCAGCATAAATAAGGTAAATGATGTGTTGTTTGGTGTATCACAGCTGTGAATGTACATGGAGAAGCTCTGTGCTGGCCAAATCAGAAGTGCTGTAAACCAGTTAATCTCTGTTTACCCTTCAGCTCTGCCTAGCAGTGGCCCACAGAAGGATAAGGAAGAGAATCTGAATAGTATTTTATTGCCAATGTTTGAAGAGAAAGTAGAACAGACAAATCTGTGTGTGTGTGTGTGTGTGTGTGTGTGTGTGTGTGTGTGTGTAAAACTAACTATACCTGTAACTGGCACGAGGCTTTTTGTGTAACTGCTTTTAGGGAAATAGACTTTGAGCCTTTAGGCTTGTTTTGGAAGATTTAAAAAAAAAAATCCAGGGAGATATTTTTCACATGTTCATGGGCAGTCTCAATTTTGCTTAAAAACAGCAGAGACAAGACAATTCAGAGTAGATTATAGAAGTGGAAAAGCAAGAGACTGATAGAAGAACTTGAAAGCGGGGAAAGACATGAGAGAGCAGTATCAGGGATTAAAATTCATCGTGTGAGTACAAGCAGAGATATAGGTGAATGGAGCTGGAAAAGAAGGAAAAAAGGCCAAGGAAAGAAACTGAAGAAGCAGAAAGAGAACAAAGGTAATTGTTCATTGGTGGATTTCAAGGACTTAGTCTAAATAGAAGAAAGCACAGCATCTAACAAGGAAGGGAGGAATGGGAAAAGATGGGGACATAGCAGAGCATCAAAATTACTATAATAAGGACAGCAAGCAGAAGCTTGTGGACTCACTGATGTGCAAGGCTGGGACCATTACACTGAGATGGAAGGCAGCATGCCCTTGGCACTGAAACAGGGTAGGGGAGAGGCCCTGGCTGGCACTAAGGTGCTGTCGAGTTTATGATGGGATGCAATCAATAGGAATAAAGCTGGCTGACAGATGAAGAGGCTGAGAATGGTTATCTTTGCAGTATGAAACCACATTGCATTGATTCATGGCACTTAGGGATTAATCTGCCTTCAGGTACACCTGGCTTTTAAAAGTGTTCTAGTTACACTTTTTACAACCTGAAATAGAGTCAAGTGAACTGGGTTTTTCTCCAAATTGAGTGCTGTCCAGCTCTGGAGTTTGGTTCAGCCAACTAGAGAAAAACTGCCAGCCAGCTGCAGTCTTAACAATTTTCATCCAAGTTCTCCTCTCAGTACCTGTGAAATTGTTGATCTGTGTCATTTAGCAGGAGCTCATCACTTGCCTTTCTGAGCTCTCAGTTCTGGTGGAATGGAAATACCATGATCAAAAATGTGGGGAGAAATCAGAGTGAAACTGTAGCAAAGAGCTTGCGATAATTTGCAAAGAAGGTGTAATGGGTGTTTATTCTGATTAGACCATCCAGCCAGAGTAGAACTGGGAAGGACAGTTGGAGAAAGAAGAGAAGCAGTCCCAGACAGAGACAGGTAGGAGATCTTAGGAGGAGAAGGGAAGTCTGATGAGGTGAAATAAGATGGAGGTATGCACTTAAAAAATAGCAGAGCAAGATGTTATTTTTGAGGTCTTTGTCCCAAGGGCTTTTGATCATATCTCTGTATGAGTAAGTGGAGTAGAGAGCTAGGAGTGATAGAGGTCAAAACTTTTCTTGGGGGAGAAAAAAGAGTGTTTTCACTGAGGAAAGTATATGGGCTGAAACAGATTTTACCTTAAGGGTCATTGGTCATCAGCAGGGGCAGGTGCAGCACTATGACTCCCACAGTCCTGACAGTTCTGCTGCTGGAAACAGCCTGGTGCAAGCAGCCACCTTGAAAGGGAGAGATAGAGCAGAGGAAGTGTGCTAGCTGGGCCTTTTTCTCTGCTCTGTCACTTCATCCTCACCTGTGATGGACCTTGCCAGGCTGGTCTTGGTGCTGTCATCTACAAGAAATCCAGTGGGCTGCTCACAGCTTAAACAGCCATTTCCCTTCAGACTTGCCATCTTTATTTAAACACCATGAAGATGGGAAGCCACCTTTCCAGCCCTGCAGGGCTAATGCCATTATCCCAATTCCCAGAAAACACTGCTTCTGGTCCTCTGTGAAAGTAAGAGGCTGGTCCTTCAGTTGACTGACAGGCAGTGATGAAGTCTGAAAGGAGTCTAGGAGCCTGTCCTAAGCCTGAACCAAGGGATTACTGTGCAGCTGCTCTTGCCTTGCCCAGAGAAAGGTTAAGTTTCCTGGTCCGGGCTGTCATGGGCTGACGGTTTGACATTGCCTGCTTATAGATCCCAGGACTTGGCCAGGCCCCACCACTTTAACTTTCACTCTTAGTAAATCACAGAATGAAATGGAGTTTTCTTCCGAGTGACAGGTAAATCTTGGCCACTCTCTGGCTGCTGTGCCAGTATCGCTTAATTCTGTAATCCCTTTGCCCTCCGTTCCTTGGTGCAGTGAGCGCATGCTGGCAAGCACTGGAGTGACAAGCGATTTCTCTGTGCCTGACACCTCGGTTGGGAGACTTGATTAAGTGAAAATATCTTTGCATTCATTTATTTATTTTTTTTTCAGGTACAGAGAATGAAATGCACCTAAGAAATCATCCGGGGCTGGGAAACATTACAGAGATTCCCTGCTCTGCTAGCTGCCCAGCCTCTCAGGCCAGTGGCTTTTCTGTGTTGCATATGCAGCTGGTTTTATGAGGAAGTGAAGATTTACTTTGCTATTTCCAGTTTTACTCTGACAGACCCTGAGAAGTTTTCTTCCAGGTCTAAAAGAAAGTCTCTGCAGTCTTCCTTACAGAGCAACCTGCTGCCAGTATTAGAGACTTCGGTAATCCCATCCACTCACAAGGGTGAGGAGGTGGCTCCTTCCACTCACTGCTGCCAGCTGCCAGCTTAGGGAGCTGGAACAGCTGGGAGCTTCCCCCATCAAGAAGGCCATAGATCATTCCCTCTGACATCTTTCACCCTGATTTGAGTGACATTACTGCAGCTCTGGGAACTGTTATTAGTATTCAGTGGTACACTTTTAAGCAAAACCTGAGAAAGGAATTAATCTGTCAATAGGAATAAATATACTGGACAGTGATTTATGCAGATCCTGTACTCAGAGTGACTGTGTTCCTTTCAACTGCATCTCTCAGTCTTGTTCCCAGAGCCAATACACAAACTTGCATTTAAAGTTACATTACAGCTGGCTGATCATTTGTTCAACACCTGGGTCCAGGCAAGCACTGCTATACTCGGGAGGCAAAGCTGAGGAGAAGTGCACATATCTGTCACTTTTTACAAAGCTCAAACAGTAAGAGACATAGCCAAGGCACAGGGCTCTGTTCAGTTATCCAGGGCACATGTGCTGGGCTCTGGCATCCTGCACATGTGGGAGCTTTGGCATGTGTTTATAACTTCCCAGACACTGTGCTTTGCTGCTGGATACATTCATGGAAAGGTGTGTACAGCTGTGTAAATGTAGAGGTGCATCTGCAGGAGGAGGTGATTGTGTGCTCTGTACAACCCACGTGCAGCTATGGAATTCTGTCATCCATTGCATGCATGGTTAGAAATGAAACAGAGAACTATTCCTTTGGGTGCACAGGGTCCTGAGGTCCTGCATATTATGGTGACAGCATGGTCTGGTTGGAAAAGCATGTTTGTGAGTCAGGAGATTTATGCTGCATTTCTCACTGTCCCCCTTATTTATTATGACACTTTGAGAAGCCACTTCACAGCACTGTCTTTTTACCCTGGTTTCAATACAGAAGGCAACTGCAGCGCTACCAATTGTGGAATTTTTTGTCATGTGTCTCAATGATAATTTGTGCTTTACCAGATGCCTCTGCTTCTGAAAGTAAATTGTTCTCAACCTTTTGTGGTTTTGGTGACAGAGCAAGGCTTGAAAATATGGCTTGCAACCACCCTTGAGGCTCGTTAATGACAAAAAGAAGGGGGGAAATGAACTTTTCTCATTGTTTGGAAATCCTTTCTGTTTTCTAGAACGCTGATTAATGATATTGGTGTGATTCAGGGTTGTGAATGTTTGTTGGAGTACTGGCAGGATTCTTCAGCCAGCCAGTAAGCAGGACACTGTGTTGGTCCAGTGAAAGGTGCTGCAGGCTTGCAGGCCCTTGCATGGTCCCAGGGGGCTGAGGCAGGGGTGCACGTACAGTAGGGTTCACATGTTGACACTGAAGGCATTCAGATCAAAACCTAAAGATGTATATGTATTTACATAGGGAAAAGCACTTCAAAATCGAGAGGTTCACGTACAAAATCTGTCCAAGTAAATCACCTGTGAATTTCTTGGAAATCACAGAGAAGAATGACACAAGTACGCTGAGATATAGTTGTGCTGATGCATGTTTTCAGGTGTGGCCAGAGTTGGGAATAGATGTGTAGCCCTCTAATTAAAAGAGCAACATCTCTCCATCTCAGTGTGTGTGAGTGTGAATTACTCCCCCCAAGTCAGATTATCCCTTGTGATATGTGGATGCAGCATGGTTGCAGTCGTAGCAGTGCTGCCAAGATTCTTGATTGAGTTCCACAGTAGCTGGGGGGGGGTTGGCAGAAAAGAAACAAAACAGAATGAAAAACAAACAAGACTGAGCTTCTGAAGTCAGGATTCATTTCAGCTTCTATTATAAACCAAAAATGCAACAGAAAGAGGGCCACTCTATAATTGGTGTGATTTAAAATCTTGGGATAGGAATGACTCGCATCCTTGGTGTTGACAGTGCTCACTGTCCATGGTTTCTGGCCCACAAACTCTTGCCACGTGTGTGTGGCCATCTTTCCAGCTCCTTTCTTCCTGCCATCCTTTTACTTTCTAGTATACAATACAAACCTATGCATTTGCTCCCTGGTATCTTTTCCCTCCCATTTTGCCAATGGGAGGGGGGAGACCAGCTATTACCCAGAGTTTCTCATCCCCCAGATTCCCTGTGTTATGCAGAAAGCTTCTCTTAAAATTATTGAGATTATTACTGTTGTATATTTTATACATACACATATATATGTTTTTATATATATATTCTTCAGTCTCCCTCTGCAAGTGAGAGATGCACCCGGGATTTATCTCTGTAATGAGAAAAGGGAGATAGGGAGAAGTAAGGGCATTTTTCTCTGACTTGGATTGTAAGTCATTTTGATATTCATTGTAAAAGATGCTTTTCAAATATTTAAATGTATGTGTGCTCACATATCAGTCCTTCAGGATGGATTGTATGCGACATAATCACTGTTTTATATCTCTTGCGTTCTGTGATGTTTCATATTCGTTCATTTCGTTAACTTCATCTAGAAGAGATGGGAAGATGAGGAGCTGGAACTGGGATTAACTTCTGTAGCCTGTGCTCTGTCCTCACCTCTTTTCAGAATGGACTAAGTCTGGAGAAAAAATATGCTCACCCTTGACTGTAGCTTTTGCTTTTCCAACGCTATTGTTTTTGGGGCTAGAGTGGGCTTAAAGTAGCTGAGACCTCCTGAAAACTTCTCTTACATCTCAGGGAAAGGCTGAACTGGGATTTTGCTCGATAATTAGCTCAATATGCTTGGTAATTAGATCAAACAAAGGCCATTTTGTCTGAGGCAGGAAATGTGTACAAATGTAGAAGTATCAATGACACCTGTCCAGGTTTACCCTAGTGTGAAAATCTCTTCTCACAACTTGGGGGCTGGCAGAGAGGGAGAGGTGGGTACATTTGCTCCATCTTTGCATGGCTGGGAATTGTGGCTGGCCATGCTGCACACAAACTCTTCCTCCCCCTTCGTCCTTGGAAGGTCTGCTCCCTGTCAGGTGTGCCATCCTGCCATCTGCTCCCAGCCCCGAGCAGCTGGTCCGATGGCCACAAACGCTGGCAGGAGCGGCCTTCCAGCCGCGTGAATGACAGCACGCGCCGCTGCTTCCTTGGCACGGCGAGCAGTGCTTGTAGCTGGGAATTAGAGGCTTGTAAACCTGCCGGCTCAAAGGCAGGGGGAACAGCTCTCGGCGGCACTCCCGAGGCGTGGGAATCCGCCTGAGCTTCCGCCAGTGCCCTCGCACCTGCAGGAGTCCCAGCCAGCCCCGGGCAGGATGCCTGTGCCCATGGCAAGTTGTCACGGCTGAGGTCCAGAGGCAGTGCAGGTGATCCCTCCTCATCATTATCCCTCATTTGAGTGGAGGGAGAAGCCATCCCAGCTGCAACTGGAGGGGCAGCCCTGCTCCTCCCCAGGCCATTTCATATAACAGCCATTAAGGCTCTACCTGAGACGTGGTCTCAAGTGTTAGGTTTAACCCCAGCTGGCAACTGAGAGTGACAAAACTGCTCACTTATTCTCCTCCAGCAGGATGGGGGAAACAAAAGTATTGGAAGAGTAAGAGTGAGAAAACTTGTGGGTTGAGATAAAATAAGTTTAATATACAAGATAAATAAAACCCAAGATAGTCAACTGATGCAGATGAAAACAGTTTCTCACCACTAGCACACCGATACCCAGCCAGTCTCTGAGCAGCAGCCCCCAGCCAATTTCCCCTCTCCTTTCTATGCTGGGCATGACATCCTATGGTGTGGGTCCCTTGGGTCAATTGGGATTAGATGTCTCAGCTGTGTCCCCTCCCAGCTTCTTGTGCACCCCCAGCTTTCTCACTGGTGGGGTGTTGTGAGAAGCAGGAAGACCTTGGCCCCGGGTAAGCTCTTCTTGACAGTAGCTAAAACATTTCTTTTGTCAACACTGTTTCAAGTACGAATCCAAAACACAGCCCAACACAAGTTACTATGAAGAAAATTAATGCTAGCCCAGCTAAAACCAGCACAATAAGGAAGAGGGAAGTTAGGGGCCAAGTCAGAGGTAATTATTTCTAAATACTGACTCTCCCTGGCTTGTGGGAAAGGAAGAAGAGAAAGGGGAGGATGGAAGGAAGCAGGGTAGGCTGGAAAGAAGCGAGGTTTGGCAGAGGGGTCCCACCTGCCTTGTGTATCTGCTTTCAAGACAACACACACGTTCTGCCCTGTTACCTGCAGGGTTCTGTAAGGCAGTTCTTGATCTGTCACTGGCTCACTGCTGGAGTCTCCAAACTTGAGTGGTTCAAGAAAACAAGACTGCAGCCCAGCAGGGAGTGGAGGGAAAGGGAACGTGCAGATATTTTGCTCCAATGAGAATGAGAAGTTTCCTGTCATAAAAGGGAAGCAGTTTTCTCCAGAAACCCTATACATGGTACACCAAGAAACACCATCAAACTGTTGCAATTTTTTTCAAGAAGAGCTTGTGTGAAGACCACTGTGTGACTGTGATTCATTATCAGGACTCTGATAATGGTAGCCTGTATATCTGTCTGCTCTTTAAACTTCTTTATCCCACAATTATTTAAAGTCATGGGTTTTTAGTGTCCTATAGTGATATACTAAATCCAGCACAAGAGTGATGATTTTTTTCCAGAGTTTGAATTCTGACTGGCATGATGAAAATATCCTGCAAGTTTCAAATTTTGGTGAATGTTGTGACTTTTCCACATCTGGGAACCACAGATATGAAAGTTAGATCCATATATCAAATGCTGTGCCGTAGAATTTCAGAAGTATTTGCATGTCAAGTTCAGCTTCATCCCCATGGTTTCTGGGAGCTCCTCTTACCTGGAGAAGTGCCATGTGATCTGTGAGCTTATTTATTAAGCTTATTTAAGCCTCGCGCATTCTGCAAACAAGCAGGCTTGGGTGACTGACTGATTTTATGCCATATCCCAAAGAAACTGGAGATTACATTCTTTGTCCTGGTGTTGGAAAGCTGTTGTTGTTTCTCTGGGTTCCTTTCTCTTGGGGAAAATCACTGGTGGGTATAAAAAGTGGTGTAAAGCTCCTACTCTTTGTAAAGAGTTTTTGTCCCAGAGAGGTGTCACTGCTCAGGAGAGGTAGGAGGCCTGAACTTTGAATACCTGTTGCAGAAGAGGAACTGGATCTTGAGAGCTGCTTGTCCTGGATGGGTAGTCCAGCTACTCACTTAACTTTTAGCTCCCTCTATGTCCAAAAAAAATTTCATTGTGGAAATGATTCTGTTGAAAATTCTGTGAAAACTGGTAACAGTAGAAGAATTTTGAATTTTTTATATGAGCTGGCATGTTCCCACTTAGTGTTTCATCCGGACATTTCCAGATACTTTTGAAACTTAAATCTGTGCTCTTCCTGCTTTTGAGGTCTGTTCAAAAGCCCCTTTGAAGGTCAAAGCTGGAACCTTGGCCCTCACTAATCCCTCCCAGTTGGTCCTCCTTGCTTTGAGAGGACCTTGCAAATGTAACTGAAAAGGTGTGGAATAAGTTCTTTGCCCTCTTCCCTGCCCTCTAAAGAGGGGGCTTCACTTTCCAGAGTTGGGAGCTGCTCATCAGTGCAGAAGATCTGAAAGGATTGACAAATAGATTAATACCTGGCAGCTATGGCTGAAACTAGCTACCTCTGAACGAGCAATCATTTATCACTAAATTACTTTCTCTAAGACAGGTAATTTCTGATCAACATGCACAAAAACAAAGCCACAGCAGTGAAGCGATGTTAACCAGAGGCCATTCCTACTCCCTGGGCTGGTGCAGCAATGAATGCAGAGAGAATTGTCACTTGAATGGTTTATGAAGCTTAATGAAAAGTGACATTGCAGGATGGGGAGGGAGGGGACCACAGGGCCAGGTCTGGTTTGTCCAGTAACGAGTGCCACATGCAGAGAGGATGTATGACTGGAATAATTCTTACTCAGGAATGAGCAGTACTGGCAGAGCTGCTCCTGGGACAGGGTGAGAGAGTGGTGCCTACAGAGAGGGGACTAAAGTGCATGAACTGTGTGGTAGCCATGCGTTTTTGGAACAGAAGTAGCCCCATACCAAGGGTTTTTAGCGTAAACAAGGTGGTGAGAGGTGAAGTGTGCCTGAAGCAGAATCATGGAGCATGATACATTTGGAAGCATCAGCTGTATAAAGCTCAGCACAGGGATTCAAATACAAAAGTTTTGGTGTGGGAAGACTTGATGTTGTTTCTGCATCCGTAGCAAACCAGACTTGGAGCTGAGTCCAAGCCTTGTCAAAATTTGGGGCATTCAGTTCTGACATGGTAGCTCCTGAAAGGAATGTCTTTTGCATTTAATGAATTTTAAATGTGCTGCATGTCTTCAGGGGTCTTTAAAATTCAGAGGAGTTAGAAGAGGCTCTTCACCTCATGGAACAGGGCTTGGAGGAAAGGAGGAGCAAGGGCATTTCTGCGTGTCAAAGGAAGTCATGGCCAAGTTCTTACAGGGTACCTTGGCTAAAGCCATGCCAGGTGCCTTCAGTGAGACAGGTTTGTAGTCTATCTCTCTGGCCATGCAAGGTTAACTTTATTGTGCCTCATAGGGATTCTGTAATTGATGTGCATGCTTATTTTTAGTCTGTGTGTGAGTGTCAATGCAAAGTGAAGACGCTGCTCATTAACTTGCTGAGCTTTGCCTCTCTGCACCTCAGGGATTGCTAGCCCAGGCACCCTGGGCAACCTGGTGGATACCTTTTCCGTGGTGCTTCTGACCTTTTCTAGTATTTCCCAACTAATAACAGGGAAGAGAAGAGCTGCTAAGATCTCTAAGGTTTGTTTCTTGACAAATGCCCCATTTTCACAGGCAGTTGAACTGAACTACAGCTTGTGCTCCATTCAAACATGTCAATAAACATTATTGCAAAGATGTACAAGCAATAATGGGAATGTATAAAATTCACCTTTATTTATTCATGCCATGAATTTTCGCAATGCTCTAAACAGCTTTTACTCTTCCAGAGCAAAGTCTTTGGATTTTGCCTTTACAGTTGTGCTAATTTCCCCAGTTTCAACCAAAGACCTTTGCCGCCTTCTTTGCCTCTGCACCACAAGTGCTGGGGATGAGAGCACTGCAGTAGAGGTACGGATACATGTCTGAAGTTGAAGTCAGGCTCAGTTAAAAGCTGGAGAGGTGAAGTTGCCATTCTCTGGGATAAGCTGCTATGTATGTTATTGCCCGTCCTTTGCTTGATCACACAATGCCAGGGAGTAAATTACATTCGACAGTGCAGTGGAAGGGAACAGCTCAATTCCCATCTAGCTGTAGCTTCATGAGAGTGGCAGTTGTATTTCTACACTAGGGAAGGAGGCTGCTCACTGCACTCCTGCAATGCTTTCACGGAAGCCAGTTAAGGTATTATGTGAACAAGGCGCAGTCGAGCTCTTCATCAGAGGTTCAGTGCTGGTTTTCCTGTAGTGACAGGTGCTCAGCAGTACTCTTTTAGCTTGAAAGCTTCTTGGAGGTCACAGGGGTAAAACTCATTTCTGAGTTGATCCGTGGCAGAAACAGGGTAAGAAGAAACAGATTTGTGCAACAGCTTCCCAAACTGAGTTTCTTGGTAACTGGAAAATGTGGATGGAGAAAAACAGCAATGCACAAATACAGTATACAAGCCTGGTGATTGCTGCAGAAAAGGGAGGGGTGGTTTTGCTTCTACACCAGAGTGCCAGAAGCTTTGTTCCAGCCTAAAGACTATTTTCCTTCCTCTCTGGGGTTCAGTGACTGTCCCTTGCCTTGTACCTTGTATAACATCTGCAGCGGGGTCTGCAGTTTTGGTCTGTCTTCACATGGGCTTGGGCACAATGGCTTCTTGGTCCTACTGTGTATTCGCCATTTCCTTTATCAAATCTCCCAATGTCCCAGCAGATCTGTGCTCAGCACAAACTGTGCTCTCACTGCTGTACCCCACTGTCCTCTGTCTTCTGCCTGGGGAGATTCTGCTAGAGTGCCAGCTCCAGGGCTGGGTGGAGGACAGCTGAGTGTAAAGGGTCTGGACAGTGGAGGTTGCATGAAGCAGCTGCCTTTTCCCCTCCATCACTTGACTCACCCAAGAGCATGGCTCCTCTCTGCTTCCTGGGCTTCTGCCCAGCTCTCCCAGCTTTGTGCCAGAGGGTGGGCTCTTAAGTTTGGTGCTGGCTACTGTTCCTGGACATCTCACCATGCTCTATTGCTTGTGGCATGGATGCTTTCATGGCACAGACAGTGGCTGGGCTTTATCTGTGCTTCCCCTTGGCTTGCTGTTCTGCAGCTCTGGCTTTGCTACATTTCAAATGTAGCTAAGTCTACATTTCAGTAGCCTTGGCTCTCTGATGGCTTCCCGCCTGCTTCCCCTGGTGCTGTGCTGCCCACCCAGACATGTTTGATGCCCAGACACCCTTGTGGGCTGGCCAAACTCTCTGTAGAGAGCCCCTGTCAGTCTGTGACCCAGAGTATCACAAGGGTTTAGGCCAACCAATTTTCTCCAGCAGGCTCTGAAATTGGGTCCTCCCCTCCCTCTCAGCCCAAGCCCCACTATAGCTTGGATCAGCAAGGGTGAGTTTTGAGGCTGACCTTGTAACAACAGGGCATCCTCAGTAATGCAGCAGAGCAAACTTGACACTCCCTTATTCCCAGTCTGCCTCCATGCCTGTGGAAGTGTTCCTGCCTTGCCCTTTTTCCTATCCCTTTGCTCACCTAGGGTATCACTTTTTTTTTTTTTGGTGGGGAGGAACGTGGTGCCTCTAAAACATCATCATGAAATAGTATCAATAGGCTGTAAAGCATAGAAAGAGCTGAGGAAAAGCTGCAGAACTCCCATAGGGAGGGGATATACTTTGTGGTTTGGATCCCAAGGCATGTTTGCTCAGACCTCGGTGCTGAGATGGCAGTCATCAGTTTGGTTTGATTGTCCTTGGGGTGGAATGAACGGTGGGCTGAACTACCCATTATGGCTGCTTTTTCTCTAGCTAGCCAGACTGTTCCTAAGTATTCTTGATTTAATCCCTGCCAAAAATACTTCTGCCTATCTGTAGCTGCAGCAGCTCCTGCTTGTTATACCCTGAGGAAAGAGCTCTCCACTTGGCTGCCCTTGCCTTTGCCTGCCGTATGGGGAAGCGGTGCAGGATGTTGTTGGGGCTCATGCTCTCCTTTTTTTTTTCTTCAGGGCTTTTTCATACATCTGTAAGAGCGTTTTGATTTTCTTTACAGACAACTAAAGTTCCAGGTAGCAGCAACACAGTTTTCCTAGTTAGTTAGTTGAAGAGTTTTTTCTTCATGTTGAAGGCAGGTCCATGCTCTGTAGCTCTCCAGTACTTCTCTGAGGCATCACTTGGAGCCTTTCAGCTTTCTCTGAAGACAGGCAAATTCCCAATCAACAGCCTCAGGCTTTGGTAGAGGGGCTACCTGAGGAGCTTTGTGGTTGTTGAGGAAAGGTGGCTGCTTCAGACTCCTCCCAGGCAGCTCCAGAATGGTTTGGTGGTCCCTGGAGATGGTGAATTTTCTCAAATAGTAGCCACAGACTCCTCCATGGAATCCACACAAAGAGTTCTGGCAATATTTGAGAAGTTTTTCATCTGGGAAGAAGAATAAGCAGCTAGAAATTTTCAACAAAGAGAGAGCTCAGCCTCCCTGGCCTGTTTGCTTTTATCTTCTCTCTGGCTTGTGTTGGCTTCAGGCTTTGGAGAAGAGAATGGCCCTCCCCTGAATTGGACTCTTGCTGATGGCAGGGTGCCAGCTCTTATAGGTGTGGGAGGAGCAGAGCTGAGCTGCCTAGGGCCAGGAGAAGCAGTGGAAGGCTCAGAGAGATAGATGGGATATCTATAGGGTTAGGAGTGTGATGGTTCCTGCAGCAGGGTACAAATCACCTCAGCCCTGCGGTCTGGGGACAGTGGTTATTGCAATATATTTTTTATATATATAATATATCATTTTAGTAGCAATAGGTAAGGGAGATAAAAGTGTTTAAAACCAAGTAAACAAGTACAAAAAACGTGGGGTTTAAAGTTTATTTTTAAACCTAAGTTTGGGATTGTTGGTATTTGGACACGTCCAGTTGCCTGCCTGTATTGCAGCAGTTCAGGCCATCTAGGCACAACTTAGAGTAGCTGTGAAGTTGCTGCACTGACCTGTTGTGTGGGTGTATAAAGTTTGAAAACATTGTGATCTCCCATTTGATGGGGGCTAGTTTTGTCTTCTGATGATCACATCTTGAGTTTTCACCTAAGCTCAACAAAATGCTTCACAGTGGGTGTGGTGTCTAATAGAGGGAAGGGAGTAGTTGAAAAAGATTGCATCAAGTGGATGGAGCGCCTGAAAATTTGTGTAAATAGGTGCAAAGGAACTGACTTGATCCTTGCTCTTTCCACTGCTAGGAAAGAGATCACAATCAGAAAGCAAGATAAGGCACAAAGCCCCTGTTTTCACATCTTCAAAAACTTTGGGTTCTCAAAGTGTTGTCAGGAAGAAAAGCCAGCTCCTGTGACAGTTGGGAGTGGGTTGGCACTTCTTTGCTCACTGAAATCACACCATCTATATAAAAAAGAGTAAGAAATTTCTTCTTCCCCAAGCAAGTAGATTTGCTTTTGTTCCCATCAGCAATCTAGTTTGAAGTCTGGAAAATACTGAGAGGAGGGCTGGAAGTGTGAGACCTTTTCATGTTCATGGAATAGTAGATATCTAGACATGGGTCTCTAACCCTTCCTCTGCCTTTTTTATCTTATGTGTTATATGAGGTGGCAGAAATAGGATTTTTTTTTTTTATCCTTGAAAAGTGGATGTTAACCAAATAAGCAGCTTCTGGTTTAAGATATCTCACATTGTCCAAAACTAGCCAGCCTTGGTTTGTTGCAGCTGCTGGCACTGCCCTGAGGCTTAGCTTCTAACAGTTATGTTAAAAATAAGTCAATTTGTTAGACATGCAGTGAGAAGTTAATCATGTTATTGATACACAGTGCACCCCTAGAAAGGTATCTGTTTGATAAGATCCAGCAATGCTAACAAGTTGGGCAGGAGAGGAGGCATGGACAGAGATAGATGTGGAAGCTGGGGAGGGTATTTGAAGAAGGATGTAAAGGCACTTTTTATTAAAGGGAACAGGTTGTGTCAAGACAAAGACAAGGAATTCTCAGAGTAAAAACGAGGAAGATAGTGTTGAAAGCAAAGAAGGAGTAAAAGGGGATAAAGAGTAAGACCAAAGATGGAAGTGGGAGTAGAGGAAGAGCTTTGTCTAAGTAGGAAGAATTAAAAAACTATATATGGAAGAAAAAAGCCTGGCATCTGAGCACTAAGCTCGTGAAAAAGACAGAATCAGTACTTGCAAAAGATCTCATAGTCACAGGAGATGAATTAAACATGGCCCCAGAGGTGCCAGAATCCCTAGGCTATGTGGAAAATGAATCTGCAGAAGAATTCCTGAGCTCCAAATGAACACACCGGCCATACTTACAGGTCCCCCTGTAATAATAGAAGTCTTGTCTTTGCTTTTGTGTGGGAAGTGCTCAGTACACCTGGGCTACTTTTGTACAAATAAACTAGGCAGAGGAGAAGGTAAAGTAGGGAAGGTAGGAAAAAAGGACACATGCACAAGAGAAAGAAGCACATTTCTATTTCTGAAGGGCAGAATTGTTTTATGGGGAAGACACCAGTGTTTTGCTACCAGATTGTCTGGGTTTTATTCCTGCCTCTGTCACAGACTGGCTTTATGACCCCATGTAAGTCCCTTCACCTCTCTCTGGCACTTTATTTTTTTTTTATTTGTGCTTTTGGATTATGATAAAAACATGCTCCAAGCACAGGTTAAATATTCAAAACCCTTCTCCTCCATCAACTTGCTGTTATTATTATCATCATCATCATCTTTTACAGGTGAGACAGTGATGTGTCCCAGCCTTCAGAGCAAAACATGGGCAGAGAAGCAAATGTCTGCACTTTTAGCCCCTTCCCATTCCCTCTCACCATTAGGTCTCAGAATCCTGAATCTACCTGGAGGGCAGCAGTGCTGAAGGCAAGGAGGGGCAACCCACCTAGGCTTTCTTCAGGGCCTTCTTATTCAGCTAAAGCTGCTGACAGCTATACTGCTATTTATTTATTTGGCTGCTGAGGACAGAAACAGCAGGAGATAATCATAAGAAAATCATAAAAAAGAGGGAAAACCAGCAGATAATATTCTGCAGAGGGATTTAACGGGGTGAAAAATTGTCTCTTGCCGAACTGTCTATGACTCTAAATGCTGTCTCCAAGATCTTCACTCTTCCTTCTCAACAGAGGCTTAAGGAAAGCGACAGGAAAGGCTCTAAGCCAGCGTCTGGGGGTTTTGAAAATATGACAGGCAGGAGCCTGGGTTTTTCTCATCAGCATCTTTCAGTGGCATGGATGCAATCAGTCATTCCGTCTGTTTCTCTCTGAACAGGACCATTCCCTCCTCCTGCCATGATGAGTTGAGGGGAGGACACTTGGGAAATGCCACTCTACTTCCTATACACTAGTCTTTTAATTGAGATGAATTTTTTCCTGTGCTGCAAGAGCGTGGTCAAAGAGCTGGGAAAGCTGCAGGTAGCTTACTGCTGCTTTAGGAAGCAGGAGTTTCAAAACTAATCCTGATCTTGTGGTGAAAATATGGCATTGGAAAGGTGGGATCTGCTTGAGCAGAAATGGTGGCTGAGATTTAATTCATGTGGGGCAGATCCCTTCTGCTGAAATAATCTTCATTAGATTTCCCCAGCCATACTGAAAGCTCCCTCTCACAGGCAGATGGGTGGAAGCTTGGGAAGTGCTCTTGTGATGCTGTTGTGCTATTGTGGTGTCATAGTATGATGTGAGCTTTATGGTTTTTCCAAGTATGAGGACAGGGTAGGGCAGCCGTGTGGGTCTGGCTAAGATGGGAAGGGTCCAACCCATTCTGTAGGATTGACTGTAGAGACTCAAATCAAAAAGCACAAAACCCCAACTTTTTGTTTTACTTTCTAGTACAAACTGTGTGCCATACTTGGAGAGTCTGTGTTTGATTCTCATCTCTGCTAGAGGCTTCAAGTTTGATTTTTAGGAATTCATTGAATCTTGTTTTCCTCTTTCAAATGAGCACAGTCATTCTTGCCTGTCAGGAAGGCTGGTGAATAGAAATTCATATTCAAGGTGCCGAGGTAGGATGTTGCTGATAGATTTAAACGCCTGGAGTTCCTGGGGAAAAACCACAGATGTAAAAATACTCTGAGCTCCCATTTGGCTGCTCCCTCTTCTTACAAGGTACTTTCTTACATGCTGTTACTGCCTGTGTATGTCCCAAGCAGTGATATTTTTCTTAACAGCCTTAATTGATCTGTTTGAGTATTGGAGATCACACATCAAGCTGAGCATTGTGTGTCAGTCCTGAACCAATTTACTGTTTCTTTTACTCTGTAATTCTTCTTTTTCCAAGGAAAACCTAATGCTAAATTCAAAGGGCTTGACTGCTGTAAAGCAGTCAGGCACTGAGAGGAAGATGCTCTTCCAGAGTGAAGAGTACTTCCATAGGATGAACTGCAAAGATTTATCAGAAAGCTGTTAGGGGCTGAATTTATTTTAAATCCTGCATCCAAACAACCTTCCTGTGTGAAAATGTGTTCACTTGGAAATAAGTTGGCCCCGTCACCATGGTTTAGCTCATTCAGTGTGGTGTATCTGTTCTCCAGCACAATGTTCTTGCAGTTAAACTAACATGGGTCCAAGTTCCTTTGTCTCTTTGTGGAGGGAAGAGCTGAGGTTTAATTTAAACAAAGGTCTGTTTTTACAACCAAGGATTAAAGCACTCCATTGAGGTCTGCTCCATTAAAGTAGCACTTTAATCAGCAAAACATGAGTGTGGAGGCTCTTTACATAAATCATGGTCTCCTGGTGTTAAGGACTTGTTTTGGACATGGGGATGACAGGGAATGCAGCAGTACAGCATCTCCTGACTTCTGAATGCATGTGAATAGGGAGGAGAAGCAAGCTGCAGAATTTTTAAATGATCCTTATAGTCTTGACTGAGGCTGGCATCCAGATCTTAGGTAGCCATCAGGTATGAGGGCTCCATCCTCCTGTCTTGTGCAAGGCAGATCACTAGATTGCACACAAAGAGACTTAGTAAGGACAGACTGAAACACTCCCTTCAAGATTTGAAGTCTGAGATCTTGATCTTCCATCCATTAGACTGTTCCCATATCCTTGGCAGGAAGAAGATGGTAAAGCAGTGTGTTTCCAAAGAGAAGTCAGTTAACAGTTCTCCACTAAAGCACAAGTCTAGGGTCCATCCTGCCTAAAAATGGTGAGTGGTTTGTAGTCCATATCTCTTTGTAAAGATGGAAATTATTCTTTCAGTCATAATTACTCTGTAAAAGAGTGAGATAAGATGTCACTGAGAGAAAATGTTTCTTCTCACGCCTATGGCGACTCATTTAATTTTGGTATCTTTGATCAAGGAATTCAGTGACAAAGCTATTGAGGAAAATGACATTCTTTCACTGAGATATTTTGCATGGACTGTGCAGCATCTCCAAACACAGTATGTGCTGGCACTCAAACAAGAAATTTTTCCCAGACAACCATGCTGCCTTTATACTGTTTGGGGAAACACAGAAAAAATCCTATTTGTTCAAAGTCTTGAAGTGTTGACCAGCAGGAAATTCACTGCTGATAGACTCTCTTGGCAGTGAAAGACATCATAAATTACCCCAAATAACCTGCATTTCAAAAACGTTATTTACAGTATTAAAAAAGAGGGCAGATCAGGACAATAAGATCCCAGGAAGTCCTCAAGGAAACTTTCAGAAATGCTGCTGCCAAACCCCCTTGGACTTGCCAGAGTGACCTGTTGTTACTGGGAGGCCTTGTTCTGGCCAGTCTTTGTACCCCAAACATGCTCTGGCATCACTCTTTGCAGAATCAAACAGAAAAGAATGGGGGGATGCAGCGGGCTTGGGAACACTTGCTGTTTACATGGAAACAGCAGTGTTAGGATCAGGAAGTATAGGGCCACCATATGGCTGCTTTCCCAATAGCCTCCTCTGACAATAAGTGCCTCTGTCCTGCCATTGCCCCCTTGTTACAGCATCTCGGGTGTGCTAGCAGAATGCTTTTTGAGCTCCTGAATTGCGGTCACAGTGTCAATATACTGTCGGTGTAGGGGGCACTGTCAGTTTTTGTGACAGGGCCAGTGCAACCCCATCCCACTGGAGTCTTTCCAGCTTTCCATGCTCTTCAAGGGCATCACTGCCCGTTTTGCCAGTGCCACGTGCTAGCGTCAGGGAGGCACAGAGACTTTGTTTGTGGAGTTATTTCATCTTCACCAGTCCCCTAGAACAGACTTCCATCCCTATTTCCTGTTTTTCCCACCACTCACTGGCCTGCTCCTGGGGCTGAGCTGGAGGGAGCCTGTGAGCTCTTTGGGAGGGCAGTCGTGTGCTGTGCTTGCCTGCAGCAGGCACTGGGCATTGGGAATGGCTTGGGACTACGGATCAGCCACAACAAAAGTGAAGGCAGCAAGCTATGGCAGGAATTGTAAGAGCTTATTGCTTTCCACTTTATTTTCATGTGGGAGGGTAAATATAAGCTGCTGCTGACAGAGCTTCCATCTTGATTTTAACCAAATGAAAATGAATACTTTTTAATGGAGAATTTTCTTGACCAGGTTAACAACCCCCTCCTGGTTCTCTGCTCTCAGCACCAAACTGTCACCCATTAGTCCCTCCATCTCTGGCCCAGCCCCATCACCAGTGTGACCCATGTTATCAGACATCTGCTGTGAGATCTTGGCTTGCAATCAGCCACTGTCCAGGCAGGCCAAGCATCTGCAGCTCCTGCCGCGTCAGGCTTTCAAACTGCCATTTCCCCCAAAATTTCTAATCAGTGCAAGGCACTAAACGGTGCAAGTCACTTCAGAAAACTGCATTTTTGGTGATTCATCCATGTTTACACAGAGATCCTTGGACAGTTGTAGCAAGGAAATACAGATGTGTCTCTCCCCTGTATGGAGTCATTTTTTTTGCCTATACCATCTGGTTTTTTGTGTCAAACACATATATAGTGAGTGTGACAGTGACAGTCATGAGGAAAAGGATTTTCTCATTAAGGGGCAGAAAGCAGAAAGGAGGCAGGATCCAGTATGCCTGTGAATTTTCAGAGCCATCAAGTCCACTTGGGATGGAGGAACAGCGTGTTTGAGTTTGTCAGAGCAGGGCTGTCGCAGGGATCAGATGCTGTCCTTGGTGGCCTGTCACTGGTGACTGATTACTGCTTTCTCTCACCTGTGTCCCAAACTTCATCTCTCATGGCTGATGCTTTCCCCTCTCTATATTCCCTTCACACGCCAGCACTCAGCCAGCAAGCAGAGAGGCAGAGAGTGAGCGCAGGAGCTGGCAGGCAGTCAATATATTTCAGTGTTTTATTACTACAGAGCTGAAGTAGCATTTAGTTGGTTAGGCTCTGCGCAGAGTGAGCAGTCTAAGTGACTCAGATATCGGGGCCAACAATTAAAGGCCCAACAAAAAATCCATGGATTAATTAGCAGGTCAATGGTGGTTGAGTAGTTATTGCTAAATTACAAGGTTTGCATGTGAGAGACAGGATTGATCACTGGTGTCTGCCGGCTCTTCTGGCTGTGTGTTAGAGATGTGGGTCGAGGAGGGGTAGGTTCCCATCGATGGGGCGACAGTGAAGGGGGTCAAGAAAGGTAGGGGATGGGACTGTGGAAGGTTTATCACTTCTCTACCACAAGGATGCACATTGCTCCTGTTTAACAGAGGTTCAGAATTAATTGATACCATCTGCCAGGCAGTTCTGCTCCTGCTGCTGCTCTGTGAGGCCTTGGGGGGCTGGCAAGGGGATGGGAGAGGGGGAAGACCCAGGGAGTGGAATAAATGACATTGTGAGCATCCATTGAGTTGTCCCCTCTCAGCACCAGGGAGGAGGGTCTGTCTGGAGTGGTATCGTGTCCAAAAGGCTGAAAGAGCATTGAGACATGCACATATTCCCTACTCTGTCATGAAATACTGGAACATTTTGTAGGAACAGGTATATATACACACACAAACACACACACACACGCACACACATATATAAATATATATATATTATACATATATATATATATATGTATAAATATATGTATGTGCAAACCACCATTTCCACAGTGGAACACAAGGGACTTGTAGGCAGAAAAATGCAAGCAGTTTTTTTCCAGCAGGGAGAGTCTTGGGAAACAATCTTTTCCCTTTTGGGGGTGTAGGATGTTTTGGGAAAAAGGCACGAAGAGTGTCTTTCCTGGTGTAGGACTGAAGGGAAAATACTATTTGCCCACTGCTGCTATAATTAGTAGCTCTGCAGTGATGACAGCTGGATTAGAAAGAAAAAACTTATCCCTGAGGTCTCCCACATAAATGCAAAGCAGGCAATGACAGGGGGAAGAAAGAGAAAAGGAGAGGGATGTGGCCTGATGGATACAGTACTGGGGGACTCCACTCTCCCTGTGTTGGAAGCTCACCAGATTGCACTAATGTGCATAATAATCAAGCTGTCAGAGCCCTCGCTCCAGCTCTGCTCGGAGGCAGGCAGTGCCGAGAACATTTTATCTCGTTTCCGAATGACTTTTTATGCCCAGTAAAATGCTGTTTTCATATCAATTAATAATTCAGCTAATAACACAATTAAGAAATCCGCCTTTTGCTGGGAGCCATTTGGAGGGGACGGCAGAGGAGGGGCAGACACGGCACTAGGGAGGCTTCAGGCTGATGCTGCTCTGGGCTTGAGGGTCGCTGTTCCTGTGTGGAGATACCCAGTAATTAAATGTGCACGTCAGGGAAGCCAAGAGTTACAGGTCCCGTGTCTCTCCACGTGACAGAGGCACGATGTAGCTGCTGGCAAATCACTTAACCACTCTTTGAGCTTAAGTTTTGCTGAGAAAAGTAAGGCTTGTGCTACTTTCGTCATGTTCTGCAAAGGAACGTATCACTAAATGTTACAGTGCTGCTGTCGCACAGACCAGGTCTTACTTATGCAACGATGTGTGCCATGCCAGGGCTTTGCAGAAACAAAATACCAAGGCTTAGTGGGTCAGCTGGGATTTACTGTCTCCTACATACCAGCAGAAATCTCAGTGCATTCAGAGCCAGCTATTTTTATCCTGATTATGAGAGTCCAAGGATGAGGCCTACTCTGTAGATCATATATTGGTTGAGAGTATGATTATGATTAATTTGAAAGTGATACAATTATACAGGTGCAAATCTCACTATGAGCAAAGTAATCTCTTTGCAAATGTGCCATGAATGTGTATTAATCTATTCTTCCTTTCCCCATACTGTGCAAGTCTGGCTGCATCTCCTCTAGGGAATTCTGTAATAGCAGCTATATTCCATTACAGTTCCAATAATGCAGCCCATGGTGGTAGATGAAGCTTGTGTGGGATGTTTAAGCACCACTCTGTGCTATCCTGGACTGGTAGAACCAAGCAGGAGAAAATGTGACACACAGTTTTGGACCGTGAAAATGCTGATTTGACTCTGTTGGTGAAAGGAGGCTCTTACTTTCTCAGGACCTGACCCTTGGTATGGTTAGTTTTTCCTCTTCTCTGGAAATACGAGTTACCTCTCAGAGGCAGGTTAACTCTTGAGAATAAATAAATAATCTTTTTTTTTGTTACTTATTCCTTGCAAAGATTTAGTCCTGGTTAACTGATTGCTGATCCTGGCTATAGACCTATAAATCAGTGTTAGGAAAGTGACATATCCTTGCTGCACTCTGAGTGTTTGTGAAACTGCTACAAAAGAAAGGCATTATAATGCTTTAGGCTTATATAGCTTCCTCTTATCTTGCCTAAAAGCCATCCCTTATGTCCTCCCTCTGCCTTCTTCAAGTGATCTTTGCAGGACACATCTTTGCTTTTTGTCCTTGCGTTCCACACCAAGATGCTTTGTTTTCAGGAAAATCTTGAAATGCAGGGACAGCACCAACCTCAATATCATCTCTTCCTTCCTTCCATCCCATGGCAGAGCCTATTTTGCCTAAACCAAGACTACCAAGGCTTTTCATTGCAGGTGTAGTTAAGACAGTACATGAGAGAACCACAAGGCAGAGTAGAGTGACTCAATCCATCCTTCCCTTAACAAGATCTTTTCTTGCTGCAGTTTCTTTTGGTAGACTTCAAGACCTGTACCCTGCTGTTCACAGTCAGAATAATTTGTGCCTGTCCATGTGGTTAATGTTGTTATGGAGCTTCTTTCTCACTTTCTTTCTTCCTTTTTTTTTTTTTTTTTAATAGAACAAGATGTTGATGAAAACACCTGCTCAGTTTTGCTTTTCTTAATGAATAATCTGTATGAAATTAAATGGCACCACAGACCAATTAGAGCAGGGAAGAGAGAGAGTGGCCGTGCTAAGAGAGCTTTCATAGATCACTCCTGTTTCTTAATATGTCAGGAATCTCCTAACAAGGTGCCAGGATGTGGGAATCACCCGGGAAATAAAGATAAACAGCATCTGTATGTTTCAGGGACATCCACTAACCATATTTTCTCTCTCTTTTTGTCTTCTAGGTAAGTGAAGCTTTGATTTTCCTATGCATAGAGTACCAGTTGATGGGCTGAGAAGGTGACATGTTCCTTGGCTCAAAGGCCATGGTGAAGGGTGTCCACCCTCAGGTGTTCATGGCTCTCCTGTTTGCTCGTAAGTTTTTGCTAGAAAAAATGTTGGAAAAAGATGTCTTGTGGCTGTGTGATCCAGTGGTTGGGATGGTTAAGCTGCATTGCTTTATACCTTGTCAGTAAGTCATTGCCTCTGTTGGGGTGCTTGCAGCATACATACATACCTGGCTGTCCTGGCCTGGGCTAATGGAATGTCGTCTGCAGTCAAAAGTGTATCTCATCTTTATTTGATACCATTCCTCTCTCCCAGACTGGTTTATAATGAGATCATTGAGCATTACCCATGCATTCTCTCTTTTGCATGGGTGCCAGAAGGGTGTGCTGGTCTTGGAACAGGCACTTGTCCTGTCTTGTGACGACTGCAGTGCCCCTGTACAGCTGCAGTGCAAGTTGTGTGGGAATGGCAGGCTGGAGCAAGGGTACCTGCCAGGCTTATTCCCCTTTCAGACACCACGTTCTTGTGCTGCATGACCTGAGCCTGCCAAAGTACTTTTGAAAACATATTTTTATCACTGTTATTTCCACTTGGCGCTGAAGTCCTGATGATAACATTTGAAATCAAGATTTATGTCTGTATGGACTTAGCATACAGCAAGCTGCAGTTCATTCTTTGGCTTTTCAAGTTCCTTACAGCTGCCTCTATACCATCTACCTTGTTACATACTGAGCCCATACAGCTCTCCAGGGAACAGCTTTGGGTTTGTGCATTTGGCTTCCAGGATTGTACAAACAGCGTATGATTCAGAGTTGCTCCTCCTCTTTTTAAGCCCACAGGCATTATGTGGTAGACCACATAATGCTGGTGTGGGAGACCAGCAAATAACATGTTTGGAAATCCAAGTAGGAGTGAACTACAGACTTTTGTGTATATGTATAAATTCTAGTCATACAGGAAAATCAAACAGACTTCATATATTAGTTTAATGCTTTTAACTTTTCACAGTAGGAGACAGTATTGAATAACTGATTTTAATTTATATCATTTGTACAGGGTGCGTATGTGCTTCTGCTTACAATTGCAGTGTTGTGCTCCTGTTTATTTAGAGAAGCTTTCCAGATTATCTGTGCTATCTTCTTGCTACTGGGTTTAGCTAGCAAAATAAGAACTGCTCTTTGTTCTGGTTATGTCCAAAAATGGAGGTTTATGATAATGTGGCATTTCCCAAGCATGGGCATCATTACTTAGCATTCCTGCTGGGATATTCCTGCTGTCTCTGCAGAGGAATTCTGTTGGATGACTGAGGTTCTGTTTCAAAACAAGGAAATGGATAAGAAAACATTTTTCTGAGCAGACCAGTTGGAATAATCAGGGTTTGAGAAGCTATGTAGGGGCTGAGTTTCAGATACAGACTTGAACCACCCAACTAAGTCTAAGGGAAAGAGAGTAAGGAACAGAAGAGAAGAACAAATAGAACTTGTGTTTTGTACTACCCTGATGTTTTCCATCTTGAGTCCACCAGTTTTGCAGTCTTAATGCGGCTGTTTTGTACTGCAAGGTTGGTTCTTTTTGCTTTTGTATTATCTGGGGCAGATATTACCTGAGAAACAGAGTGTAGGGCTTGTGCCTGTTCTGTATCCTGGAGGCTATGTGAGTGGGGCAAGCCGTCTTTCCGTAACACCTGCATTACTGGCCTGTGCATGACAAGCTTTGGACTTGTCCCTGTATCAAGAGTTTTCATCTGGCCATCTTATCTGGAGCAGCCTTCTGTAGGGCTCTTTGTGGCTTTGGCTCGTCCCTTTGGATTGAATTTGCTGCAAAGAATGTTATTGCTGGTATAAAGCTGACATCTCCCTCTGATGAGCTCCAGGATGTACATCACACGAACAAACGCGGAAACTGAAAAGCGGATAGTGTAGTATATTAGCTGAACTCAATACGGTTTTCAGCACAGAAGCTGACAGACCAAAACCTAGAATCCCCACCTCCCTGACACTTTAATGTATTCAGATCCCTGTTGCACGTTGTAGCCATGACAGACGATTCCAGGGCAGACACCTTGTGCAGTGACATCGTCACAAAGCTGTGTAATTAGTTCAGAAGCTACAGAGCCAGAGAGAATCACCTTCTGTCCATGTTCTGATGCAGAGTTCAGCAAAGAAATGCTTTTGCATTTGTTGCAGCCAAGTCCTATTGCATAACCGATGCCTCTACACCACAGCTGGGATGGCAATTTCTGCTTTCCCTCCAGCCTAAAGAAAACCAGGAATTTCAGCTGGAAGAGTCACAACAGGGTGTGACAGAGTCTGACACATGGATCCCAGGAACCTAGATCTTCCCTCTGCATCTCTTTCTGCAGTCCAGTACGCATTTTCTGCGTAAGACGAGCAGCCTAGCCCACACATTTCTGCCCTCTCAGCTGTTCCAGCATGTCTCTATGCAGGTCTGTACTGCTGAGCACATCCAAAGCCTCTCTGTAGGAAATCCCCCTCAGTGCTCTCTTTTGCTTTGTTACTCTTCAGCCAGATCGGTTCTCTTATCTGATTCACAGCACAGTCTCACAAAGTTCTGCTGTCACATCCTAGATGTATACATAGGGACATGAGTAAGTGAAGGGAGAGACAGGCTGTGATTGGGTTTGAGAACATGTTACATCGGAGACAACTTTATTTACTTTTTTATATCCCTTATCTTTCTCATATCCCTTTTTTTTTTTTTTTTCTCTTCATAGCTTCTGCTGTCCTTTGATGTAATAATATCCTTAGTCCAAAAAGACTCAAGGTTTTAAAAACCATAAAACGATGTGGGATTCCATTTACTTAGTAGCCGTTTCTCCAAAATCTTGGCAATTAGGAATTTATCTGAAAGGCTTTTAATTTGTTCCATAGTCACATGACCCAAAGAACTAGCAGTTTTAAGAAAACCGTAAAGTTGTGATGAAATTAAATAAATCAGTTGAGCTGCCATTTGTTCAAACAACATCCTTCTATGGACACTGGGGAGTAAGGAAGAAGTCTTTGCCCGAACAGGAATACAAAAGAAATAGTCAAATCATTTATGGCAGCTTCCTTATCGTTATCATTAGAGCTAATGCCATCATCATTTTCCCCAGTGAAAGCAGGGCCTCTGGGGCCTCTCTGCTTCCTGACAGTGGAGACACCCATGTGCATATTAATATGCAGCTCTGCTTATGCTAATGGCCGCTATTTGTAACATTAATATTTTTTTCCACCATAAAAAAAATAACAACAATAATAATAATGCTTTGTCTTGAGGATTTGAGCTCTAAAGTGCTTTGCAGGAATGCAAAGGGAAGAAAAAATTCTCTGACCTAATTTTTTATATCCTTGAGGGCAGACCAAATATGCAGGTGGTGTAGGTGCTGAAATGCTTGCCCTCCTTATAAGCACTGGAAAGGTCGGTGGGGAAACTGCTCTACCTCATGCATAAGGTGAGCAGGAACATCATTCACTGTGATTGCTCCAGATTCCTGCTGGAAGGCCCTATTTGGACTGATTCAGCACATGGGCTGTGCTCCTCATGGTCAGCCCTCTAACCGGGGCTGCACTGATGAGCAACGCACTGGTGCTTGCTGTGGATGACGGAAAAGTGAGGGGAGCAATCACTTGTGTCTGGGTATGTCTCTGTTGAATTTTGAGTACTCTCTGGGTGGCTTCAAGGCCAGTCTGGTTGACCTTGCAGTTAGCAAGCCCAACAGTGTGCCTCTGGGCATACTCTGTGTGCCTGGATGTGATATGGCATGAGACATGGGTCTGGGAGAAGGTAGCTTCCTTTTGCTCTCAAGAAGAGGTCCATGATGAGTGGCACAGGCCTTGTTCCTACCCTGTCTACCCAACAAACCACCATGGCTGGTTTTGTTCGGATACTACCCCCCTACTGAAAGAAAATTTCATTTCCAAGTCCTTTTCAGTAGTAGTTGCTGCAGTCACTGTAGCCAGCAGTTACAGCAGCTACCCAGCATCATTCTGCTCTTTGAGGTGCTGTGAAAATGCAGATCAGGAAGCCTGGGAGTTCAAAGGGCTTGCAGTTTTCTAAATCCCTTAAGATTTCGGATTTGGATTGCTGAATACCTGTTTTATTTCCAAGCTTCAGTGTATTCCCCTGGCCTCTGCCCAAATGTCGAAGTGATGCAAACAGGGAACATCAGGTATAGAAGGCAGGGGGATAAACAACAACAACAAAAAAGTAACAGAAATCTTGGCTCCTCAGCTCCAAGATGCCAGCAAACAGTTTGGCTCCATCGGGAGCAGTAGGGCAATGCCTGAATGTCCTGCAGGACAGGTGCTGACTAGCATGTTGTTAACATTTGGTTATTTGATGCAAGTAAATAAAAGTTAAAGGATTTTTCAGGATGAGTGAGTGAGAACCTTTCACAATGTCTGTAATTGGTTACTCTGGGAGCATATGATGATATTTAATAGGCCCCTCAGCGGTAATTTTAGTAGCCTTTCCTAATGCCTGACAAATACTGAACATGGCATACTTTGTTACTTTAATTAAAAACTCTTTAAAGAAAATGTCAGTGGTGTTCCAATAGCCTGGGGTTTATTTGGGAGTATGGGGAAACTGTTTCTTTTCAGAAAGAAGACAGAGATGCCACTTTTCTGTGTGGAACTATGACTAGGATGAGGACCTGTCTTTTCTTACGTCTTTTTTATTTTGAAGTGCCTGAATTTTGAAGTGTCTCGAGCTCCTCTTTCCTGTATTGCAATGGTTTATTTGTGCATTAAGTGCTTGTAGTGGTATTTACTATTTTACTTTTTGACTTGAGGGGAGAGAGGGAAGAAGAGATCACACCATCTGTTGGATCTATATATTACAACATTTGATGAGAGAAGAAAGCTACAAGGAAAAAAAAGGCCTTAAAATGACTTCCTTTCAAAGATGATATTCAGAGATGTCCCTTCTCAATATCAGTGTCATGGCTTGCTGGCCCAAAACATGAGACTGCCTTACAAATTGCCATGTTTCTTAGAAACAACCAGCACTGTCTTCCCCAGTCCATGCCCCACAGGAAGAGTTTCCAGATACCTGTCCTTATTGTTACCTGCCTCTATGTTCAAGTCACATTTGGGTCATAGCAAAAGTTTCAATTTTATACTTTTCATTATAACCCTCCTAGGGGTTAATAACATTAATTAAAAAAACAAAAAAAACCCCAAAACAAACAACAACAAAAAACAAACAAACAAAAAAAAAAACCAAAAAACCCAAAGCCAGAAACTCAATTAAAAAAACTCCTATCTGACACCTTCTTGAAGCCTCATGGTGCAGGAACATTTAATCAGGTATCACAAAATGGATGACTTGAATCTGAATCATGCAGTTTAGGAATACTTTCAAAACAATGAAATTATACTTATATCTTAACATAAACTAAAAAATTATAGAATTTTTAAAGTACCCTTGTACTTGTGCAAATAATGTTAAGTTTAGAAATTTCCATAGCTATTCTACTCTGATGTTTATTGTCCTTGTGTATCACAGCCCCTATGGCATGAAAACCTTGTAGGACCTTACAGGAGATGGAAGATGGGCTTAACTGTTTAAATTCTTAGCACTTTACATTGGAAACTATAACACTGAGCCTGTTGGACCTTCATTGTTCTTAAGAAGGAAGGAGTTAACCTTTGTAGTGCAGTCAAATCCTGAAAGTAAACAAAGACCATAACAGGAGAAGAATTAACAGAGGTGTTGGACAGTCTTTCAGGAACAGTTAGCTGAAGGTGTCATTGGCCACAGAGGAAGTGTTTCATACTTTTGCAAAAGAAGGGGGCTTCCGCTTTCCTTTAGGAAATGTTCCTGCACCAAATTCTACTGTTCAGCATCCTTCTTGTAAATTTACTATTGCTTGCATTGACTCTAGAAGAGTTGGTCCCATTTTAAACTTTATGATGCAGTAAGGGTAGAGTCTTCTCCCAAGGTTCTCAACTGGATACTTCCCCTTTAGAGAAAGGTCAGTTATGGTTGTACTAGAAAAACACTGAGAAAGATTTGAGGGTTGTTTAAATTGTGCTCTGAGGTGTAATGATCTTAATGAATGGAAAATGTGTCCTCTTGTGGTGAGGAAGATAGGACTGAATCTGCTATATGAGGGCAGCTCCGTGGCCAGATTAGCAAAATCTCTTGGTTTTGCTGCACAGCTCTTGTCTTGAATAGATGGAGATGTTACATCCATTTGTATGTTCTCTATGCCTGCATTGGCAGGATTTTCTAAATACCTGTGGAGAGGCACAAGGTATTTGTCAAGTGCAGTGACATAAAAGAGATGTTGTGGGAAATTATAGCACTGGCAGTTCAGCTCTAAAGAGGGCAGTAAGTCTTTATGGATTCTCTGGTACCTGTGAGTAACACACAGTGGATTTGTTCTCTAGGCTGCTGGGTGCCTTCAGGATGCAAAGAAAAATGTTACTAAAGGGAATATCTGGGTTCACTGGGGAAAAAAACACCATTGACTATGCAGGACATACTCAAAACTCACTGGTAGCACAGCATTTTTGTGAGTCGTGCCAAAAGATGGTGCAGGGAGAAATAGGTGCAAAAAGCATGTAGGAAGGGGCAGTACAATTGCAGGGGCACCAGTGGTAAAGAGAAAGTGTAAGCTTAGGAGTAAGGTTATTCCCTTGTGTGTATTCATCCTTGTGAATCCTCCTCCTATTTATTAACCAGCAAGAGATATCCTCATACTGTTTATTTGTTCCCAAAGCTTTACAGGGCCTGAGCTGGATGAAGCACCTGCCCTTATTTGCAGTCTAAGCCCTTGCATAATAACAACATAATCATCACAGTCATAATGACAAAATCATACATAGGAACTGATATGGTGACACGTTTGTAGCTGTGTATGAGCTCAAGTTGCATCCTTTCTCAAGGAGCCCAAAAGAAGTCTCTGTCCCAGGTACCTTCTTCCTGTTGACTTCTCCTTGGCCTGGCACAGTGAGCACAGGGTACAAAGCTCTGGAAACTGTTTTCTTTTATTTGTGCACCGGAGACAGCTAGGATAGGTGATTTTACCAGTGTAGATCTCCTGGTTCAAAGGAAAAAAGGAAAGGTTTAGCTCTCTATCTCTCCACCATGCACATCAGCTCTGCAAGTGTCTGTTGCCCCCTCGTGACATGAAGTCCCAGACTGGAGCTCATTTGACTCTAAGGTTAATTTTCTTTAGCCACTGGCAGGCTGATTTAAGTGTCAGCTCATTATGATGGCATTCTAATTAGAGCCCCACGATAGCCTTTGACCCTGGGAAATGACTTGGGAGAGAAGAAGCAAATAGGGTGATAAGCTTAGATACTGGCACACAGGAGAAAATACATCCTGCCTGACATTTCTGGGTGTCAACTTCTGTGTTATCAGATTGTCCTCTGGGAAGGACTGGTTATTAGTATTTATCTCCCTCAGACAAATTCAGCAGCACTGATTTCTCTTGCTTCAAAGGGAGTTGCACCTTCTTCTTGCCAGGAATGGATTTAGTCCTTTGCTTTCATTTTCAAGGTGTATTTTCTGTAGCTTCAGAAGAGCTGATCATGTCTCTTACTGGGTAGAGGATCAAGTCTTCACTGGGACATGTGAATTTTTTCCATGCCTATCTAGGAAGAGGTGGTGATTTTATTTTTTATTTTTTATTTTTTTTTAACCAGGGTATAGAAATGGGAATTAAAAATAAAAAGTCAGGTAAAATTAATGTTTAAGTAGTACATATGGATCTGCATATGTAGATAATATGTAGAAAATTGTTTTTTTTTTCTTTTCTTCCCATGTGACGTAGCCTTTGGGAAAAAAAAAAGTGGGGTAGCCATCCTGATCTAAATATGTGAGACTCCTGCACAGTACCAACAATATCTGAAGGAGATTCTCCCAAAAAATCTTTTAGGAAAATGTACAGTTACAACAAATCCTGGCTAGGAATGCACTCTGCCTTCTGCAGACAGATTTTCCTTGTGCACCTTGAATCATGCCATTTCCTGCACACCTTATCAGGAACTCCTAGCATTCTGTGTCTCCACATCTTTCCCTCTCCTGTCCTTTGATAGCTTTTATTTGCATTTTTCTCATATCCCTCAAAGATGGGGAAGTGCTGGGTCTGCAGTGATGGAGTAAAGAAGCTTGGAGGACATGATCCTATGGAACTGAAAGCAATGGCAAATTGGTATCCCTCTCCTGTCCTCACCATACCTGGTGCATCTGAGGGTGTCTTTTCATATTCTCAGTCTGCAGCTGGAATCCTGGCAGACTGTTCTGTGAAATCTCATGGTTTACTTTTGAGCAGGAGGTAAGTTTGTCCTGCATGGAAAAGGTGGGGAAACAAAACAGAGCAGAGGTTTATGCAAAGCATCATAGCAAGTCAGTGGCAGAGTGTACTGGAACTTAACTGTCTGTGGTGGTGCTTGACTTGACCCAAGGCTCACTGAAATAATTCAAGCTTGGTTAAGTCAGATCTTTTGATATTTGATATTTTTGTGTGCAGGCAAACTCGTTATTCCCAGAAAACACCGGTTATTTGAAACCTTGTGTGGAATTGTCACCATTTCAGCAAGGTTTTGCTAGGAAGAGTTTCACATATCCAGGTTTAAGTGCCTCCTCACCAAGCCAGAGAGGTCACACAGGAGTAGGCAGGAACCTGGAAGCCAGATTTCTCTGTTGGGACTGGAGAAGGAGTCCTATGGGGAAGACATCCTTCTGAGTCAAACTAAGCAGAGGCTGGAAAACAGAAGGCTAATGTTGCAGTGGAGTGAGGTCTTGCTTTTGCATTTGGTACAGAGTGAGGAGCAGGGAAGGTCATTATTCCAGTGTGGTCTTGGCTCAGTCTAGTTGTGGAATGGGAATGATATCTTAACAAGTGGTATGGGATAGAAGATTAGTTTTCTGCCTCTCTCTTCTGGGGGCCGCCAGGTTGTCCAGATCTTGTCCATAATAAGTCCCATAGGGCAGGACTGAAGAAACAGTTGAGAAGTTAAGTTCTTGTAATAACAAGGTGCGTCAGTAGTGTTCCCAGCTAACATGCAATCTTATAATTATTGGCTTTTGTGTGTGTGTAGTATCCTTCCTGTCTTCCCCTCCTCTATATGCATGCAGGCATTCACTCATTCCTATCTCCATCATCTTTAACTAAATTAGAGTAAAATACTTCATTACAGAGACTTTCAGCCACGAGTGTGGGCCCCAGGGAGTTTATTTTCATACAAATGTATTATGCACAAGGTTGATCTGATCACAGACAATTTGAACTATCTCTGCACCCCCAGGAAAATTCTTTCATAAATGTAAATGATGTGGCACTCCAAAGAACAGAAAACAAGACAGAAGGAGAAAAGAGAAGAAAAGAAAGAAAGAATCTTTATGCTCACAGAAAGGAGATTATGGGAAACTGCAGAGGTACTTGGTCTTAAGTGCAGGATATGAAGCTGTCAAGCTTTTGCCTGCCATTTTCCTTCTCTCACAGTGTAGCCTCCCCATCAAACACCAAGCTGTTGCGAGGTACTGGAGGGGGAAGAATGATGAATTAAGTATGTTTGAGATTATAATAACTGTTTCTATGGCAACAAGAAAATGCCCTCCATGGCTTTTGTTTGTGTTTTGAGCAAGGAGGCATGAAGTGAAGGTTTGTAAACAGAAGGCAGTGGGAAGGGATGCAGGCAGGGGGCTTTGTGGCACCCTGCCCATGATACTGACCCACTTAAGGCACACGTGGCTTCTTCTGGTGTGTGGGGCTTTCTTCTGCCTTGCTTCAGCTGTCGGTTGCAACTTTGGCTTTGGGCTTCTTCTGGGATGTGAGAGAGAGCAAGAGGGCAAAGGCATGTGCTTTTCCAGATTCTTCATTACTGAGCTGCTCAAAAGTTGGTACCTATAGGACTCAGTGTCCTCTTGTGAGGACATGCAGGAGTGAGCCCAGCCTGCTTCTCCATGGGATTCCTCCATTCTGCACCATCATGGGGAGCCCAGAGCTGACCCTGCATGGATCTACCGGTACAAGCAGTAAGCATAGAGGGTGAGTTAATCCCCACGTTCACAGAATATTAATCCTCCACACAAATTCACTGGGCAGAAAGATGCAATGTAACTGAAACCACTTTGGCTTCCCCTCTCCAGCACTGCACAGAGACACCTATCTATTATTAAAAACCCTATTAGTCGTGGTAAGATTGTACCACTCCCTCTCACTGTAGCTGCTGAGCGTTATCTAATTGGTTTTTATTACTATGCCATCCCTGGGAGCATGTGGAGCTCAAATACACATTTGCTAAGACATTTGCGTTCACTCGTCCTCGTTGGGGATGCTTTTAAACCGTTTAAGGTTTTGTCAGGAGGATAAAAAAAAGAGGGCAAGAAAGAAGGAAACTAAGAGAGATGGTTCCCAGGCTGGAAAGGATGTGGAGGATGGGGACAACAAGAGGCAGGACCAAGAGAGCTCGGTTTGTCTGGTGTTTCCAGCAGTTGTCCTGATGTGCAATTGGCCTCTCTGGTTATTCCAGCAGACAGCTACTCCAGTTTTGTATTTCCCAAAGAGAGACATGCTCTCTAGGCTCCTCATCACTAGTATTCCAGCTTTGTTGTGCTTGCATACAGAGCAGTCCTCTCACCCTGGAAACAGAAGTGCATTTCAGTGGGAGGGCAGGACAAACTATGTCCATTGGGCACAGGGCATGGCCAGATGAGTGCACTGACCAGCAACCTGTTTGACACATGACTGGTCTCTTTTGTCCCTTGATCCAACTATTTTGCCATGCTTTTTCCTCCACAAACCACCTTCATCCTTTCTTTTCATTCCTTTGGTCTTTCCCCAAAAAATCCCTGTAAGTCCTGTACAATCCCCAAATGCTTTTGCCCTGCCTCCCACAATGTGTAGGCAGTATCCTAGGGATTAACACCCGTGTCCTGTGCCACCCACATCTCCAGCAGCGATGGTCTCTCTTGCTGCCCCATGGCCCTTTGCTCTGCTGGTACCAGTGTTTGCACAGCTCCATCTGGATGTGTGAGGCTTGCAGGGAGAGAAGCGCTGGTTCTGTGACTAATGTTATTTGGGTAACAGCATGCCACACAAATTAAAAGGTGTTTCAGTGCTGAGAGCTGCTGTGAGGCAGCTGGTGAGATTTCCAAGTCCTCCCAAGCAGTGTAGGTGTTTCTCTTTTTGAAATGAGTGAATGGTAAGGAGCTCAGTTTGGTGTGACATTTCTAAGAAAGGAAAAAACAACAACAGAAAAAGAAATCTTTATGACCCTTGAATCTCCTAAGCAGTTTTATACATTTTAGGCATGGAGTCCTTAGCAATTGGCAAAAATCATACTTCTTGTGAAGTGTAATGTAACCGCCTTTTGCATGTGAGCTGTCTAACTAAGAAAGCGTAGCAGTGGTATTCATATGCTCCATGTAGCCATTAAACAAGCTGTAAAGCTGCATCACCACTTGCTCGGTTCAGGCTAGGACATTTTGGTTTTTGTGGTCACTGATCAAGTGAAATTGTTTGTTATGGACGGGTTGGTATGTTCATTCATTGATCCCGCAGGCATTCCTGCTGCAGATGGAACAGAGGTGCCTTAGCCAGGGCATCCAGTTGTTAAAGCAGGGCAGCTTCCTCTAGGTTTCAATAGTTTTATAGTGTCTGGCAACACACACTCACGTGCTAGTGAGAGCAAATTAATGGGTTTTTTTTTTTCAGGGATTAACCCCCAGGGAGGCACTCCAAGGCTCCCCACAAAGGCAGTGAAAAAGCTCTGCCCTGCCTGCTGTGTATGGGCTGGCAGGGCACACTCTCACCTTTCCTCCCTGGAAGGGGCCGTTTCAGCCTGCTTCTCTTCTCCTGCCAGCACCTCACTTAAGCACACGCAGGATGTTACTCTTCCTGTGGTGCCTGTTGTGTTAATGGGATACGTTTAAAGCCAACTCCACTGTAATTTCATTTTCCTTAGGGAGAGGGGGGGAAACCACTTTCTCCTCAGAACTACATCCCCGCTGCTCACTCTGTGTCTCTCTCTCCGTCTGCAGCATGCTCATTTCTCTCCCAGATAATGAAAAATGCCAGGAGCCAGGCAAGTCCTGGAGGAGCCCTTGTGGATGCTGCTCTGCACCACACAAAAGAGGCTAACCCCCATCTTCTCTCCCTGCAGTGGCCTTGGCCATGGCCTCTTTCTGCTGCCCATTGTTTGTTCTAGGACAGCTGGCTCATGCATCCTACAGAAGTCTGCACCTTCAACTGGAAATCACTCAGTACACAAGCCTGTGATACAAATGTTAATGGGAGTGTGTTGTCCAGCATGTCACACCAAAATGCTGCCATTTGGCTTGGGGTTTGTAGGTTCTGGCCCAAGTGCTGGCATTTACTGTACCAAATCATTCAGGAGCTTCCCACACCAGCAAGGGACCCCTTCCCCATATGATGATGTTGCAGTGGCTGAGATGGAGGCTAGTTCTCAGGGCATAAAAGAGAGGGAGCTACTGGCAGGGCTTTTCCCCAAGGGTCCCATAGTCCTGTAATTCAGCTCCCTCTGAGTCTGAAAATCCTCTGTCAATCTTCAGGGTTTACAGAGAAACTTGTCTGCTTTCTGGGGCACTCAGGGCTGCCTGAGATGGATGGGCAGCCAGGGGAGGGAGTGTTGTTTTTCTGTCTGAACAGTTGATGTTTTTCTGTTGTGTGGGTTGGGATATGTTGCTGGATTTGATTTTGGTTTGCTGTATTGTTGTTTGTTGAATAGCTTGGGGGCTTGTATATAACACTGAAATGGTTGGGGCCTGCAAGGGGTGCTTTTTTCCTGGCATTTAAAAAGAAATCAAAATAGATGAGACATTTTTCTTGTAATTAGAGATCGTACCTAAATCAAATGCTTTAGACCTCACTTCCCTCCTATTCCCCTACTTTCCACCCCTCTCCCCCTCCTACACACATACAAAGTTCAGCTGTTTGGGAATGCAGCTGAGAATTTCCTACTGTCTGTTAAGAATGAACTAAACCTCTTTTCCTGGCTCTGTTAAAAAACCCCAACCTACAATGTGAAGCCTACCCGTGGTTCTCGTGGCTGTTCTGTAGCTGGCACTCCTCTCCAACTACGGTGTAGGTTATTTCTGAATTACCCTAAACAGGCACTTCCCCCGCTCAGAGGTCAAGGTCGGTGCAGCTATGGTCACGTCCCTCTGTTGGCACTTCCCTGTGGGAATGACATTACCCCTCACACCTCTCCCGCTCCTACTCCCTACAGCCTGTTATTAAACAAGGACAAGTGAGTAGCTTGTCTGTGCCTGTGTGCGAGAGCGCGACTCTGTCACCTGATGCATACAGATGGCTTATTAACCAATTAATTCATAGGACTAAATTGGCTAAATCAAACTAAATGACACCCAATTGCTGTACAAGGGTAGAAATGGATTGGAATAAGTGTTTCTTAAATGCCAGCCTCGTTGAGCAAAGGAATGAGTAGCAGAGGGAGGAGGGGGCCTTATGGAGGAGTGGGCATGACAGCAGACACTGGCAGGCAGCATGAGTAGAGCCGTCCATGGCATCATGTTCTAGGGAAGGAAGTGGCTCATGAGCCTGTGGCAGTGTGTGCTGCCAAGAAATCAGATCACTCTTTTTGCTCGTGACACTTTAGGCCTGGGAATGCCTCTGGAAAGGGAGTCCCAGCCACTGCCTCGCTCTGTGTCCTGGCAAAAAGAAGGTGTCTTCTTGCATCCCAGACTTTGGTTGAAGCACAAATTATTAAGTGAACTATTGTTGATTACAGCATGATCTATTTTTCATTTGTCTGAGGAGCAAAGATTTGATTTTTTGGAAGTGCAGTCTACCTCCTCCTCTGTCTGAAGTCCCTAGGAACAATTTCATTCATCTTCCTGAAAACTGGTTCTTTGTCCTTCCTATAACCATGCCCTCAGGACTGGCCAGAGCAGCTACACACAGCTGGAGTGTTTCTGTGTGCCTCCCCTGCAGCAGTATTACCAGTTGCTTAAAGATGCTTCTCTCTGTTTTTTCCTTTGGCACTATTTATTTGAGAGTGGGGATGGACTGACCTTGGCTGGCTGCTGCATGCCCACCAAGGTGCTCTATCACTCCTCCTCAGCAGGACAAGGCACGGTAACTTAACAACTACTGTCACTGGTACAACAGACTAGACTTGAGAAAATGATTTTAGTTTGTTGCCAGTTAATAGTTAATAGGATAGTGAGAAATAATAACGAAACTAAAAGCATCTTCTCCACCCCTCCCTTTTTCCCAGACTCAGCTTCACTGCCAACTCTTCTTCCTCCCCCACGTGCTACACAGGGGAATATGTGTTGCAGTCTGTCCATAACACTTTGTCTCTGGTGCTCCTTCTTCCATGTGCTCTTCCCTGCTGCAGCATGCAGTCCCTCCCACAGGAGACAGTTCTTCAGGAGCTGCTTCAGTGCGGGTTCTTCACATGGGGAAAAATTTTCAGGAATAGACTGCCCTGTATGTAGTAGCGTGTCATGGAAAGCTTGTTCCTCTTTGGGCTCCACTCCATGGCCACAGCTCCTGTTAGGAGCCTGCTCCAGCAGCAGCTTTTCAAGGGCTGCAGCTTCCTCCAAGACACATCTGCCTCCTGCACTGTGGGTCCTCCCGAGGCTGCAGAAGAATGGGTTCCTGCATTTGGAACACCTTCTCCCCTCCCTCTTCACTGACCTTGGTGTGTGCAGGGTTTTTTTTTTAATGTTATCTCCTCCCTTGCAGATGCTGAACAGTTATTTTTCACTCTTTCTTAATTATGTTATCATAGAGGCACTTCCTACATCACTGGTTGACTCAGCTTTGGACTCTGACAGGTTTGGAATGGCATTTTGGAGCCAGCTAAACAAGGCTCAGTCCAACATGGGAGCAGGTCTTGCTGTCTTCTCACAGAAGGCACTTCTGCAGCCTCCCTTCCCTCTCAGCCTTGCCATATAAACTAACCAGAGTATGTTGCAAGAGACTGTTTTTCTGCATAGGAGAACACACCTTTTTTTCCTGTACCGAATGCTGACCTTTGTTCTGTGTTGTGATACAGCAGATGGATTTGGTAGGATTTACTGGATGACTGGGAGTGGGAGGTATTTCCTCTGATCCCAGTTCAGTTTAACAACTACTGTGATGCATAAGTCATAACCTGATTTGGAATAGTGGAGGGGATACAAAAGAAAGAAGAAAAAAAAAGAAAAAAGGTATGAGTTGCACATCAGAAACTACTTTTATATGGTTTATGTTGCAGTTTGAATATTTTGCCTGCCTCAATGCTGTATCTCATACCATCATATCAAAACTTAGGTTGCTTGTACCGCTGTAGAGTTATAGTTACAGTTCTGGCAGAGCTGATAACCTGAGCGAGGTTTTCTGGCTGCTTCCTTTGGCAGGAGCTTCACCTTTCTAGTCATGACAAAGGGATCCCATGGCTCTCCTTAAGGTGTGGTAGGGAGATGTGGGAATATGGTAGATGTCAAGTCCCTTCCATGAAGCAGAGACATCTAGACATAGCTTATGGCTGTTTCTTACTAACAGCATCTTTGTTCAGCACGACCCAGGTCAGACTCTTTGGTTGATTATTCACCTTGTGATCCTTTGGTCAGTGCTGTCTTTCCCAGACAGCACTGGAAAACTGTACCCAAGTGTCTGAGGGCATGAAGAGCAGGGGCTGCTGTCTATGGCATGCCCAGGAAAGTGTTTGTTTCTGGAACTGGGCCTGAGGAGGGACTTAACTGAGGTTAAGTCTGGGTTGGTGTTGTTTGAGGGGCAGTCAAACAACAACAACTGAGGGTGTGTGCAGGATAGCTGGCAATCTTTGTCTGGTGCAGGAGACACTGTCTCATAAAATGGCAGCTTTCTGGCAGGAGAAAGGGTGAATCCTTTAGTGTTGGGTAGGAGTGGAAGTTGTGTCTTGGTAATTATCCCTGGGGTCAGCTGAGAAAAGAATGACAGCACTCCCTAGCAAACCCTGCCGAGTCAAGGGGCTCGCGGTGCACTTGTGTGTGCAGCTAGAGCCAGAACCTCAGAGCCCAGCACACGTGCACACACATGCACACACGTGTGCCCACGGGCAGCCTGCTCACAGCCACATGCCACAAGCATGCACACAGCTCTGGCCCCCCCGTTGGGCCAGCGAGAGCGGATTTCAGCCAGGCACAGCCTGGAACATATGCGTTCATGGAGTACAGCCCATTAGGAATGAAACCTGTGCATGTGCAAAAGTGCCAAGAACACATTCCCCAGCACCCTAATGCTGGCTGTGGATAACCACCAAACAAACACATGCCTGACTATTATGTCAGTGTTAAAACTGCTCTTCTTCAGTTGCTCCAGCACGATAAAGTCTCCAAAGCCCATCATGCTGAGGCATCCTTTTCAAGGCTGCAGTACACAGAGGATGTATAAAATATTGAATCATTTAGGAGATTTTCATCTTTTCTTTTTGGTTTCTTGGTTTTTTTTGTAAGAAGGATGGGATTTACACTTTGTCCAGAGGCAGAACAAATGTTTTATGTGCTGGAGCCAGGACTTCTGCTGTAGACCATTTGATGCATATATTTTGTGGGCTTTTTTTCCTCCTTTTTTTTTTTTTTTTCTTAAAATCATGCCTCTGAAAAGGGTCAAATCTACCATTTGGAAGAGTAATTTTTTATTCTTAGCACAGAGTGTACTCCAAGAGCTGTAAAACAAACTTTGTCACCCTTTCATTAACATTTGTCCTCAAAAGATCCCTCACATTCCTTTGACCCTAATAACTCCTGTTATCCCTGAAGAAACAGGCTGAGGAAAGGAATGCTTTCATAATTCCAGAGGTGAAGTAGTAAGTTGGATGTGGTTTCCATTCAATGAGCAATGGACTGAGAAAAAATTTAGCCCTGCACCCACAGACAAGCTGGACCACCAAGACTTCTGTGCAGGATTGTGTTTTTCCTCCCTTCAATGCTCTACCACATTTACCTGTTCCCTGGAGGCTCTGATCATGCACAGAGGTTAATTGGTTCAGTAGATTGCTTCACAGTCTGTCTGTGGCACTGGTCTGTTTTAGTTTGGAGTAATTTTTTTCTGGTTTCAGAAAGTCCATTTTAGGGGAGAGGGATGGCCTGTGGCTCAGGACAGGCCATTGGCTCAGGCTCTGCACTGTGCCATGGTCAGGCTGTGCACGGATTGTATCCCTCTCAAATGCCTCAGTTTCCTCATCCCTTCTGGAGAAATAACAGTACTGAGTCATCTCAGAAGAAGCTAGAAAGACTCATTCATTAGTATTAGAAAGTGCTTTGAGGTCTCTAGTAGACAGGTAAGCTACTGCTATGCTCTGAGCTGTTTTTCCTTCTCAACCCCATTTATAATGATGTGGACTCTCTTGAAGTCTGAAGTAGAAGCAGGCTAATCTTGATAGATTTTTTTTTCTTTACCTTTTATTAGCAGACCTCTGACAGTTCAGAGGCCTTCCATGAGCATGGAGTATGTATTCTTTTATTGTTTCCATGGTCCAGAACAGAACTGCTTTAGACACAAAGCAACAGCCCAGGGTAATAAAAGACAAAAGTTTAATTAAGAAGAATGAAGAAAGAGAAGAACTCTTTTATTGCAAAAATGTAAGGGCTGAGGAATCTTGTTGATGTTTGTCAGTGTATTAGGTAGGTCTGTTATTGCTGGTCTGAGTGAAAACTCAAAGATTTTTAAGTTCATATAGACACCAGAAGGTTTTTAATGATTCTGTGAAGCATACAGTAATCCTATGGTGTCTGGTCTGTGCTGCTTCTGTCACTTTCAGAGATGTAGCTGAGACACCTGTACAACTCTTGTCCTTCTCCATTTGCACGAATGAGTGTATGTTGGCAGTACTCATATGTTAAGAAATGAGTATAAACTTAGTAAATGGCTTCATCATTATGTTGGATAATGAAGATCCTCTTAGAACACCATGTTCGCAGATTGAGTGGCACCAAAAGGATCAGCAGGGATCCAAGTAAGTGTGAGGGAGTCATGTGGGATCTGTTGCTCTAGCTGAATCTCTGCAAATCTATGGGGCTTGATGGAATTCATCCAAGAATCCTCAAAGAGCTCCTGATGTCATCACAAAATCTCTCTCAATGGTTTTTGAGCAATATTGGTAATCCAGAGAGGTCCTGGCTCGCTGGAATGTGGCAAACATTGTCCTGATTTTCAAGAAGGACAAAAAGAAGGATCCAGGTAACTGCAGACCTGTTAGTCTCACCTCAGTGCCTGATAAAGGTATGGAGAAGATTACTCTGGGAGGTACTGAGAAGCATCTGGAAGAGGAGACTGAGGGAGACCTCATTGCAATGTACAACATTCTCGTGAGGGGAAGAGGAAGGACAGACACTGGTCTCTCCTCTGAGGTGACCACTGACAGGACACGAGAAATGAACTGGAACAAGATTCCCAAGGAACTGTTCACAGCCCCAAGCCTGACAGAGTTTAAGAAGTGTTTGGACAATGCTCTCAGGCACATGGTATTATTCTTGGAGGTGGTCCTGTGCAGGGCAGAGTTGGAATCTTAGGATCTTTATGGGTCCCTTCCAATTCAGCATATTTTGTGATAATCTCCTTTCTTCCCCCATCCAAAGGAGGGGAAAATCTTTTGGGGAAGAAATGTCAGAATTCAGCTCTAGAGAATCTAGAACTCTAAACAGTTCTTCCAGTTTTCTTACCTGTCCCCAGAAAGCTGAGAAGGAGAAGGAAGGAGCTGAAAAACCAGAGGACTGAAACACAGAGAAGATCAAAGTCCAGTGGGTCCTCAGACTGGACACCTCCTGTTAATCTCTTCTAAATGCTCATCAGTCCTGCAAGTGAGTCCTCTGAGACAAGAAAGAACTTTTAAAATGTCTCAGTGAGATCAGATGGCTTGGGCCAGGAACATCCTTTAGTTCATTAATGTGGTGCAAGAAGAGGGAAAACATTTCTCTTATGGCTTTTCTGTCCTTGTCTGTGAAAGATATAGCAGGACTCAGGTGTAGAATCATGTCCACACAATGAGAGGTACATTCTGAGCAAATGTATGTCTAAATGTTCATCTCCTTATTTTGGGTGTTTATTTAGTTGGAGGTTTTTTGTCACTTTGACCTTTAGCAAACCATACATTTTGGCATTAAACACAAAGGTTCACAGTAAAATGGCGTATGTATTCAGTGGTGGAGAGAGACATCTTTTTATGCTAAATAACCTCTTTTGGTCTTTCAGAAAAAAAATTCTTTCAGAAGGATTTCACATCTCTGGTGAGAGGTTTTAGGGGGAAAAATATTTAAGTATGTATTGTTTTTTGATCAAATCAAAGATAAAGAAATGTTAATTTTCAGTTTTATTGAGAATTGTTTACTATTGCCACCTTGCTTTGGGATAGCTTTGGAGCACATCTTATTTTTTCAAAGCACTGGATGACTCCAGGGTTGGGTACAAAACTTCAGTTGCAAGAAAGAGGAGAGAGACTGCCTTGTATATCAGTCTTATGAGCAGCAGATCAAAGAGGCTTGTAGCCCAAGCTGAGACTACAAACACCATCATCCGCATTGCACTCCTGGGAAAATGAGTCATGGAATGACTGTGTGGGGTGGCAAGGTCTGAGGGGAGTAACTGGGATGCAATGTGAGAAAGGAACAGCTCCCACCTTGCTTTCCTATGGCTACAGCATGCTGGTAATAACCCTTCCTGAGCTCATCTCAGCAGCATCCTGCGTGATGTGTCTGGGTAACAAACCTGGCTGTGCAGTGCAGCAGCGGCACTTCTGCTAGGGCAGGGAGCACAAAGTACCTCTTCTGCAGTAGCTGGGGATAACTGCAGTTTTGGGAGTGAGCCCTGGTGTGCTGGCCATGCATGAGTCCCCAAACCACTGAGCTTCCCAGTGGGGATTTGCAACTTGAGCTCGCTGGAGGCCTCATTTCCACCGGAGAGGTTTTAAACACTGCTTGTCTTGGGCAATGTTTAATGAAGAATGAAGGAAGGAGAGTGTTTGTATTGTGCTTTTTTGGGGAAAAAAGTGTACCTATAGGAGAGCTGAGTAGCTGCAAGGATGGGCACCACACTACTGGTCTCAGTGAGCTAGCAGTCCCAGTGCTCAGCTTTTGAGTGTGTGGGATGCAGGAGGGTAAGTGACAACATCCCATCCATCACTGCAGTGCAAAGGCTGTGTGAGGAAGGAGAGGGGGTTCACAGCTCCCCACTGCCTGGCTATGACCAGCAAGAGAGAAGCAGTATCCAGCCATGCTATGAATACAGAATTAGAAAGTGTGTGGGGACTATTTCAAATTCAGTTGAGCTTTTTTTGCTGTCTGTACTTCTTCCTCAGGCCACAATACAGCTCCTTCACAGTCCTTCGTACCAACCTGCCCCTCTCCTGCTTCCCAGCAGAGCAAACACTGAAGCACAGTGAGACAGCTGGCAGGCATTCTGCCTTTCCTCCTTCCCTCCTCCTTTCCCTGCCAGTTTTGTCCGTCCTTGCACGCTGTGGATGAGTTCTTTGGGGTCTTTCTTTAGCTTGATGTGCATACCCAGCACAGCACAGTGAGGGCCTGGCCCCCTATTAGGATCTGAGTGGATAATGATGGTTTCTGCCTCCATTTCTGCTGAGTCTGCAGGCTGCATTTTGTCAGCTGCATACCACTGCCCATAGCTAGTGTTGTCATCTGGAGTCCACACCTGGAGCTGCTGCTGCTGCTGGGTTGATCCGCTGTGGATTTTTTGTTTGTTTGTTCATTTGTTTGTGCCAATAATGGAAATTCTTAGTACCTGCCAATTATGAAAAAAAAAAGGAGGGAGTCATAATCTCCTCTCTCTTTTTCTATATCTTTCAATTTTTTTCTCCTCTCCACTGGGACAGAAGTAAATAAAATGCTTGATAAAATTTAGGCTTTATGTGTGTGAGAGAGATACTTATTGTGGTGAGCTGGATTGAAGAAATGAGATTTGCATAGATATAGATGGATAAAAAGAAGAGAAGATTGGGAGAAGAATGCTTGAATACTGAATACCTGAAAATGTATGGAGCTGAATGTATGCTTGAGAAAACTGTCTAGACTTCAGCAGAATTGTATTCAGTTGCATCCACTCTGTTCTTAGCCCCTTGTTTTGCTTTTAAATCACATTACACATTTTGTCTAACTCCCCAGGTGTCTCATTTGAGGATGTTCTTTCTCATTAGGGTGTGAGAGGAGAGAATTAGTGTTCAGTGTGCTAGAGGTATGTCACTACTGCAGAGATCCTGTGGATCTTAGCAGGGTGATGGTAGGGCAGTACTCTCCTAGAGACTTTGGTAAACACCCATTGCTTGTGATAATTAAAATTTGAGGAAGCCCTGAGAAGAAGCCTGTCATCATGAAATTTCCTGGGCTGCAGACAAATGGTTGGAAATCCTGAGTTCTCAGTTTTGCAGTCATCCTCAGCTCTGGAGGAACTGAGCCACAGGCCAGAATCAAAGATTCAAGCTGGACTATGTAGCTTCCTCTTCACAGCAGTAAGTGCATTTTTGAATCGTACCTAGGATTATCCTGACAGACTTTGCCAGAAGCTGAAAAGATCTTGAGAAGACTTCAAAGCATTTAACTTCTTCCATGTTGCAGCTAGTGGTACATAGGCTGGGAGGTCTGACATGGAGGTTTGGGTTGGATCTGATACTCATTTGATTCAGAAACCTGGCTGTCATGATGGCTGGGAGGAGTTATATCAGGGAAAAGGAGGAAGATGGGACATGTGGGTAATCTGATCCCATGGTAAATCTCAACCCTAACAATGAGAGTGAGGAGCTAATTTACTTTTTGGAGCTTTAATGTATCTTCAAAAATATGCTGTCAGTTATTGTCACAATTCTGGATGTTGTGATGTGTCTCATTTCTGCCCCTTCTGGAATACTGTGAGAGCCTTCCTTTCAATTATTTCCTTTAGCTTCCAGTCCCAAAGTCTAATAATGTAACATGTGGAGAGGGGGAAAAATGCAGAAAAAAGGTATTCCAGCACCTTTGAATTCAGCTTTTCATTTAGCTGAATGCCTTTATAGTCCTTATTTCCTAAGCTTGGACAAAAGTCTAAGCTGATGAAGAAAGGCAGCTACTTACTTTTCATGTGCATAGGTGCTCTGGAAAATGCATGTGTGATCTCTCTGGGACAACCTGAAACCTAAGAATTCAGCACATGAAGATGTTTCCTCCACCTGGCTGTCAATGCTTTGTGGCCACATCTTTGGTGCCCATGTGCAAGCAGAAAGAAGGTTTTTTTCCAGCTCAGCCCATATCTGGGCTGCCCTGTTTGCAGTCTTTCCACATGATAAACAGGCTAATTAATTTACAGGGTAAAATGAGAAAAGGGAAAAAAAGAAGGGGGCACTGGGGAAAGGATCAATGGACAAATTGAAATGTCATTTCCCAGCCT